>NC_052518.1:49475202-49564367 GCF_014356525.2 Nilaparvata lugens
CCCCCTCCACGAGCGTCGAGCATAGCTTCCAGTGGAAAAGCCAAAGCTGCAAAAAGGTCAATGGTCGTACAATTCCCAAATACAGTAGCTTTTTTTCGACAAGAAATTGAAACTGCATTTGAAAAATGCATGAAAATTGCTATAATTTCGACAACTAAGCAGCAGTTAGCAAATTCAAACAAGACAGAGTCAATTCTCACACTAAAAACGCAGGGTTCAACAAACAGTAAAATCGAAGTTCATTCCAGTTCAAAAACCTGAAAAATAATATAAGATACACAAAAACAACTATAATAATACCCACTCAATATTCACACTATTACACTATCACAGCTTCTCCAAACTCAGGGGTGGGAAGATAGAGAAAGCGAGTGTCTGAGAGAGTGCGAGTTAGGTTTTGTTTGGATGTGAAGTATTGTGTCATATTGTTCCCTTGTCTTGTCTGCTGAGTCAATGGCAATATAATACAGTATACAGTTATACATATAATTATATGTTCCTATGGAGTAAAGTGTTATACAGTTTAAGTTTATATACATTCTATAATTATATGGAATTACTACTGTATCTTCAGCTGAATTGGTAAGGAGAAAGAAAACATGAATACAAGACATTCACAGGCATACGATGATCATTTCTGAGAACGATTATCAACATGGTATTGTAATAATAAAAAACTATTCTTCATCGCGATCAGTAGTGCTTCTTTCCTCTGTGGTATAATGTAGTATTGCGGAGCGTTACGATTTCCTTGACCAATTCCATATCGACTGAATGTGTTTTGTCAACTATTGAACTCGCAACGCAAACGCACAGGTAAAGCATCCTCGTAGAGGGGAGGCAAACAATACTAACCAAAAATCTATTTTTTCCAGGAAGGGTACAATATGGAAAACACATGTTAAATATTTCCTGCCGCCAAAGTGCAGTACTTTATACCTGGCACTAGAATTTTTAGAAATAGAAGCATTTGGTTAACTTATGTTTTACGCTTCAGTGAACATAGTCTATGAGCAGGGTAGTTCTACCTGAGGACACCACCGACGACTAATTGACCGGGCTTTCCAGAAGTACCTAACGGGAAACATTTGACTTGTTTCATGGAAGCAAGGCATTGTAATACTGAATGAGTATTTATAGTTGTATAAAGCTAGGCCTCTTGGTTCTAATACCCGAGACGTCAGTCTGCAGATTGTTGTTATGGAATGCAGAAAACTTCATTCACCAACCTTAGACAATAAATGCTGTTTCAAAAGATTGAAAAGATAGAAACATGCCGCTTCCAAAATCTATGGATATGGTTTTTGTACTATATATAATATAGTACATAATAGTACATATAGTATATAATATATATATATGATATAATATATATATCTGTGAGTTTAGCATAAGGGACACACTATTATTCCTCACCCACCATATAGCACATAATGTATCGAACTCTCTCACTCTCACTCAACCACATCACTCACTCACACATACCCTTTCCTTCGGGCTCACTCTCTCACATGATAATGAATTAAAACGCAGAATTCTGTCTTTGACACTAATATCATGCTTTATTCAGATCAATAATGTTTCAATAGCCATCTAGATCTAGGTGAACTATTTGTAACACATAAACTAATAATTAAAACTACCCTAAATAAACCTTGATTAGTCCCAACCGATATGGTTTTCAGTAACTTTAAGGACATGACAATAAGACAATAATTGTGGGTTGGAAACGTAATTTTGAATATTTATTATAATAAAATATAAATCCCATTTTCCTGGTGCTCTAAACTCGTTATTTAATAATAAGCCTAGAGTTCAAGAGCCATCACTGATAAATATGTCACTTAGTATAAATACAGAAGAACAAAAATCATAAACCTTATTCCGGGCCACTTTCTCATTAATTCTAAATTCTCGTATATGTGTGTGATAAACGAAATTTGAATTTGAAATCACAACATTTTTTGAAAAACATACAGTTTTGAATTACGTGCTTATTCTACGAAAATTGAAACCCATTTCTTAGCTGGCGTCTAGGAATAAGAAATATATTGACCGATAAATACAAACAATTTGGATGTAGATTAGGCGATTAGTCCTTGTCTAAAGAATTCAGCTAGTCTGTTATACAATAAAATGAGCAATTTAATTCATAACATCTTAGTAGTCATCTTATGAATAGTGTAATCATTAATCAAATCAGTCTTATCAAGTCATAATTATCATCACCCAGTACAATTGAATAAATTAAGTCATACATTAAAAAAAACATTAACTATTTATGAACCCACAGCACTGAAACTCACATTTTCAACAATTTGAAAATTAATTTATGGAATAATAAGCATTTTCATTCAGAATTAGATTCAGTGCGTTTTTTAATTTATTCAGAGGCAAGTTTCTTCTAATATAAGATAGTGGCAGATTATTGAACATAGAGTACACTAAATAGGAATAAATTTCAAGCTCTTACTCAATCTGACATTAAGAGTTACAATACTCTAGTAGTCCAGATAACAGTAGACCTCACTGAACATCTTTTGCAATGTGGTAACGAGAATATTCAGCCATCTACTAGAAATGCTATCTACTAGGAATAAAGTCATTGTTATAATATCAGGGCTTTTTTAAAATGTTTGCCAATGGCCCCACTAAGAAATCTGATCAGGCTGGTTGGAGACTTCCAATCAACCATACGATCACATTTCATTACATCACATTACATTGAAATTGAAATTATATTTATTCTTCTTCTTAAGAAATACTAACAATACAGAATATACATATACAAAACTTGAAGAAGGTTCCTTACATAGGCTAAGCTTGTGTGCGAGGAACGAGTTCTCTACATTTACATATACTTAAATATACAATGATGGATATGACAATGATACAATACAATTGAAAAACAAAACAATTTCAACCAATAATAAGCATTAAGCAATAACATGTTATCAAAACAAAAGGAACAGAGCAATAATAATTATTAATTACAAGATACTGTATATTACTTACAGACGTAAAATGATAATAAATGGTATTAGGATACTACAAGAAATCAATCCCAAAAGAGACATCCCAGACACACTCAAAATCCCTCAACACACCGTACACATTGAACTTCCCTAATTCTATGTTTAATTTTCATTTTTATTCATATTATATATTAATTTTTGATATTATTGTATACTTGCGTTGTTATCACACCACTCGAGCTCTATCGATCAGAATAAATTGATACTATATAATTCTCCATTTCCTCACGATTCACACTATGTATCCATTTGTTGACTATTTGCTTGAGATGGCTTATTTTATTATTTTCGGGATTTTTTATAAATTCTGGTAGCTTAGGGAAAAGCATATTGATTTCATAATGCGAGGATGTAGTTATGAACGTTTTAAGCAGTCTAGGAGTGATGATACCTGTGTTCAGAGCAGTTTTTGTTTGGTAATTGTGGTGGATATTAGTGAATAAAGAAGACTTGCGCTTAGAAATATACAAAATCAGGGTTTTGACATAGAGTTGAGTAATGTTAAGAACTTGAAATTGGTTAAATAGTGCGTCTGTGGGATATTGTTGAGGCTGACGAATTGCAATTTTCATGATCATTCTTTGCATGACTGATAAAGGAGAAAGTATAGTCTTATATGCACCACCCCAAGCAATAATTCCATACAGCAACGTTGATTGGATATATGCGTAATAGACCATTCTTATCAGCTCCAGCGTGAGAATCTGACTTAATGAAGAAAAATTAGATTACATTACCAGGGCTACCAGACATTGTTTTCCAGTAGTCGTCAATATACTATATCATGATGGAAAAAGTAGAACTTTGATATGAAAGTAATGAAATCACTTCGTTACAAATAAAATCTTATGGTGTGCTAATCTAAATTTTGCACTACTTCAATCCTGTAAAAATGAATACCGGTATAATACTTATTCTGAATTGATGGAATCCCAAGTCCCATTGCGCTTATGATAATTTTAAATGTTACTTTATTAACTCAGTAAGTTCAGAAAGTTATTGCTCAGTTGAATCAGAGTTACGATTAAAAAGATGATTTGGGAATTATCAAGTGGCACTTTTTGTTTTTCACTGGGATTCTCAATTTGTAACATGAGGAAACGCTTGTAGAACAACAATCTGTTAAAATTTTTATGGGAAAGATACTTTTTACTTATTAGATATATTGGAATAGTTATCTTGGAGTTTGGTAGAAATATATTAAATTTGCATAGAACTCAATTTATTTATTTAAGTTATCTCCATAATTCTATCTATCTTCTATCTGCATCTAATAGGTTATCAACCCATTCCTATCGTATATGATAAACCTTTAATCAATAAAGCTTTTCACATGATTAAAAAACAGCAGACATTCAATTCACTAGAACAAATAGTGGAGTGCCTTCAAGTTCAGATGTAGGCAACACGCCTAACTTCTTACATTCGCTACCTTGTCTCTAAGACACTGTACTTGCTTCTGTGAGACACCTTGTTCCAGTGAGAACTTGCTTCTGTGAGACTGCCATTTTTAGCGCTGCTAGTTTGGATGGAGACCTTGTCTCTATGAAACTGCTTGTCTCTGTGAGAACTTGTTCCTGTGAGACTGCCATTTATAGAAATACTTGCTCCTGTGAAACTTGTCTCTGTGACACTAATATCGTTCAAAAACACTACTTGTCTCTGTGAGAACATGTCTCAGTGAAACATCCCCAAATGGAACAATGCCAAATATCCTTTATACACTTTGGCGTTAGGGAGTGGGCTGGCCTTTGTGTTGAAGGGTCCAGCAAAATCAATCCCTACATGAGAAAATACCGGAGAAAGATTTACTCTACACTGAGGTGAATCTGCCATAATTGGCTGACTTGATTGTGCTTGAATGCATGCACATCTTACACAATTCTTAATGCAAAATTTGATTGCATTTCGTGCAGAAATGATCCAGAACTTTTGAAGAATGATAGCATGTGTTAATTCCAAACCAGCATGCATGTGACTTTCATGAGTTTGTTGACACACAAGAGAGCTTAAATGCGAACTTTCCAGCAGTAACATAGGGTGTTTTACATCATACAAAAGTGAAGAATTTCTCAATCTACCACCCACCCTCAAAATTCCTGTTTTATCGAGGAAAGGTGTAAGAGACAACAAATTGGAATGAACAGCTTTTCCTTGTTTTAATAACTCGATAGAATCATTAAAATAATATTCTTGTGTAATTTTTACAATGTATTTGAGAGCTTGTCTGCTCTCAGAAAGAGATGTGAACTCAGACAGTGAACTTGAGCGCATTGGCTTTACACGAAGATTGTAGGCTGACTTATGAGAAGCTCTACATTTTTTTATGAATTCAAATTCAAATTCAAATTCATTTTATTGAGCCAAAAAAGAACATACAGGCCAAGTCAGAACATAAAAATAGACAGAATAACAATGTAAAATAAAAAAATTTAGCATATAACAATGTTAAGAATACATTTATAATACAACAGCAGAGTTCAAGTGTCATCATTCAGAAATTCATCTACACTATAGTAAGCCCTATTCACTAAGTATGCATAGAGTTCTCTTTTAAAATTTATTGATGGGGCATATAAACATTTTGGTAACTTTTTAAACAGTCTCAAACCAATTACATTAGAACTTTTGTCAGAGAATCTCAGTAGTATAAAAAGGGGGACTTGCGAGTGAAATCAGCTGTTTTCTTCCCCTCCCCACCCCCCCAGCGTCGTCCCCACCACCCCCCCGGCCTAGGCAGGGTCGGTGGGTCGGTTAGTGACGTCATCAGCTGTTCAGTGACGTCACTTGACCTCAAAATTTCCCTCCAAAAATTTCCCTCCTTTTTTTCCTAACCTCAAAGACAACATGACCTCTGAATTTCCCACCATGGGAATTTCCCTCCTTTTTCCTAACCTCAAAGACAACATAACCTCTAAATCTTTTTTCCCTCCATTTTTTTTTTCTATCCTCAGATTTAGACAACCTCTTTTTTTTTCCTGCCAGGGGTGCGCGTGTGCGCGTGCAAGAGTATTGATTTCACACTCAATTGTATGTGTTGTAATTTGAAATAGGCTATTGAAATTAAATATTTAAGAAGTAGTACCAGTCGTCTATTACACAGACTGCTAAGCGCGCGCACAGCGCTCAGTGAGCAAGTATTGATTTTCACAGACAGACACACACACAATATTGTTGTACATCTAATATGCTATTGAAATTAAATATTAATTTTTAGCTCTCTATTGATTTCCACCTTACCCAGTAAGGTTTGTAAGTGCATAGACACTAGACCCAGAAGAAAGTATTGATTTGGTGTACTGCGGGTTGCATAATTTACCCCGCGTCTTCTCTTACCTCTGCACTTACCTTTGTAGCTATTGATTTTCTCCTTTTTTGGCTAACAAGCTGGCAGGAATGGAAGCTGAATAATTGTTGTTGGAATGAATAATTTGTTACTTTGCTTGTAGTGTTTTTTGTTTTTTCTACCCCTTCCCCCCCATTGGGGTAGGGCTTGTAAAAAAACTGTCACAAGACAAGCTTGCTATATTGATTTTCCTCTACAACTGACACAGTTTTCAGTTGTGTGTTTAGTGTAGTTTGAGTAAGGAATAGAGAAGAAAGAAAGAGAGAGAGACACAGTGTGAATCAGTTATGCTTTTTTTATTAACACATTATGGTAATGAACACACAAAAACTTTTTCGATTCTCTTTGGAAATAACAAACAAGATTGAGTGTATTGTAAGAGTGTTAGTAACCTATATTAATAATTTTTAATATTTATATGTGAAAGATTTCTAAAAACATGTGAAACACTAGAGTGTGTTAGTGACATACAAGTCACAAATTTGATTTCTTTTGATTCTTTTTTGAATAACAAACAAGAGTGAGTGTATTGTGTATAACAAACAAGAGTGTTAGTAACCAATATTAATAAATTTAATATTTATATGTGAAAGATTTCTTTTATTATAAACATGTGAAACACTAGAGTGTGTTAGTGACATACAAGTCACAAATTTGATTTGACAAAAACACATACACATCTTTTTTTTTAAAAACACTATGATTTTCTTCTGAATAACAAACAAATATAGTGTCAGTGTTGTTAGTAACATACAACAATAAGTGAAAAGATTTATATATATAAAAACACGAATAAACACACACACTATAGAGTCTTTATAAGGTTGAAGTTGTTGAGTATTTCACTATCTAATAATTATGTACCTTTCAAAAGAAATGATGCACTGTTTGACTTTACAATTGTTTCAACACATGTAAAATCAGCTTTCTGCACTGTCAATTCAATTTCAAACCATAATCTGTTTAAATATTCATTTTGAATATGAATTTAACACAATAAGCTCCACAACTTTCTTGTTGAACACAAGCTGATACAATCACGGAATCTGCATGTCTTGTTCTTATGCACTGTTGTTCAATATTGTAACTTATTTCGGTGGAATCAACATACAACCTAATAATTTTTGATATCATCTGTAACACATCAAATAAAATTATTTGCTACTAGAAGATGTTTTTTTCTCTAAGGGTTAAGGAGAGTAGGATGTAGAGGTTGAGGTTGTAGAAGACACAACAGGATCCTCATCTGTTGATAGTGGAATTTTATAGTGTCCTAAAGCTAATGTACTAATTTTATCACTACAGATATACCGTTTCTCATCCTGACAACTAAGCGCCTTCCTATTTTGTGAAATTGTCATTACTTTATGTTTTTTCGATCTAATTATATTCTGGCTTCTGTACACCTCTGTACCTTCGAATAGGCAATTAAAATAGTCTTGAAATGAAATGTATTGATTAGACTTTGGATGTTGTGCTGTTAATTCGCTTGACAATATACATCGTTTTACACCCTTGGCTTTTTTAATTAGACCTACTTTATGTTCATTTTCTAATCTATCTTCTGTTTCTTTATCAAAATGTTGCTGCTGTTGACCAATAATTTCATTATACAATCTGCATGCCCATAGTTTTGACTGTAAACCCAGAAACTGATAAGGAGCTTTAGAAGCAAATTCATCTTTCATCTTACCAACAACCATACAGTTATGTGTAGAATAAGCTGGGTGATCTACAGGATAATTTGACGTGTCCAGCCAATTTTTTAAATCTTCATTTGTCCTTATGTCACAATAAAAGTCCACGGTTTTAATCAGGTACATCAGACTATCCATGTCTTGATAGAGGAGTTTGGCACAGGGACCATATATCTTTCTAATTACATCATAATGGAATGAATACATTACTATTTTACTCAAATCTAAAATTGAAAAACCAATGTAAATAGGGTTGTTAAGCAAAATATTTTCTTTGTGTAGAGTTATACCACATATGTTCTTCCCAAAAATCAAACGATCTTTGAACGAGGGACGAGCTATATATTTCAATAGCGATTTCTCATTATTAACCAACTTTAAATCCATTTGTTTCCATAAATTCATACACGATTTACCGAAAATCACATTGTTGAGTAATTTGTGGAAATCTGTCTACTTCAAAAACATAGCCTACTGTTTGGTCCTTGCTCCAATTTTTCATGTTGGCAACAGCATTGTCTATTTCATGTCGACTCATCCAAGCAAATTTGCCCTTGGTAGAGCTGCAGACATGGCGAATCCGTATAAATTGTTAATGTCCATAAAAGCTAGAAAACTGTTGGGTTTTTGGGTATTGTAAGGTGCCCCAGTATAGTGATTATTTGCAACTGCATGTCTGTGAACACATGTAACTATTCCGCCCCTGATAGAGGAATGGAAAAATGCGTACATCGAGTAATCTGTTAAAAGTTCCAACTTAATTTTAGTGTATTTAAGCATAGCATCAAAAGAAAAACCAGGAAGTGTGAAATAGTGTGCTGGGTCAAGTTTGAAAGTCTCGAGACTAATGTTTCGAAAAGATTCCATTATGTCAGCTAGGAGTAGTACGTCTGTTTTCAAATATAAGTCACTGTATTGACCAAGTGTGCGACAATTGAAGTGTTTCCAAACCGTTTGTGCATGCCGATAATCGTCTGCACTATTTGTACTATCACAAAGAGAACTGTAAAATTCTTCTATAGGTGGTAAACTTTCCTCGTTCATTTTAGCCCAAGAATCACAATATTCGTATGGAAAAACTCCTTTAAGTGATACTAGAGGTAAACTTTGATGTTCGAAATGTTTCGATGTGTGTTTGAGAATACCAGCTATTTCCTTAATAGATGGTGTAGGACCAGCTGGTTGTAAAAGGTTAGAGGTTAACGAATCCAAACTATTGGGTAGAAATTTGAACGAATCAAGAAATCTGAGATGGAGTCAATTGGACAATCCTATAGTAAATGATATATACTTTTCACTTGTCTGAGGAATTACGTGTAATTTTTCAAATTTATTACTACAAACAGAACCGAGTGCAGAGACAATTAGGTGGGTGTCATAATATGCTGAATTGTGTAGAAATACTGTGATGTATGTTTGGCTTTGTCTTTGTAAGTTACATGCATTGCAAAGAGCAGTCCTGTAGTAACCAGTAATCTGTGGTGATTAACAAATGGGTCCCCATTGCCACGAGTAGAAAAACCATGAACATCACAATTCTTTTTCAATGATTTAATCTTATTAGCAATGTATAATACTACTCTGTAAATATAAATACATGGGAAAGTGAGTAATTGTAGTTCTTTGAATGCATTCCTGCACGATTGATTGTAATCCAGGTTTGCCAAGTACCTCACTGCATGTTTTTGTAAAATGAATAATTTCTGACAGTTTAAACCAGACGTACTTCCCCAAAGTTCTACGCCATATACCAGGTGAGTGTAAATGAGAGAGAAGTACACACACCTAGCAATATCTCTACTCACAAATCTTACCATATACCGTAATACAAAGAGACCCCTGCTAATCTTACTAGCTACTTTATGAGCATTCTCAATCCATGACAATCTTTCGTCTACAGTCAAACCAAGTAAATTTACTGCATTAGCATTTTTAATAGCATTATCCCCTATCATGACTACAGGCTCGAAAGAAAATATTCTCCTTAAATTAAATTGTATAGCAAGGCTCTTGTCGGGATTAACGGAGAGAGCACATTATTATAAAACTGCACAATCCCATTTGAGCACAAATTGGCTTTCAGCTCCAGCTGGTTAATACTATTGCCATGGAGTAACAGAGTTGTGTCGTCAGCATACAATGTAATATCACAATCATTTGAAACAGACGACGGTAGATCATTTATATACAAAACAAACAGTAGAGGACCGAGTATAGAGCCTTGAGGAACACCTTTTGTTACATTCAATTTCTCAGAATCTACAACTCTACCTCCATTCTTAATACTAGCATACTGCATTCTCTTTGACATATACGACTCTATCAAATTATTTATAATACCCCTCATACCAAGAGAGTGCAGTTTGTTCAGTAGAATTTCTTTATCAACACTATCAAAAGCTCGTGATAAGTCGAGCAGAACCCCCATAGCAGCATTCCCATTGTCCATAGCCTCAATTACACTCTCAATAAATCTAGTTGCTGCTGTGATAGTGGATTTACCTTTAATGAATCCATTCTGACAATCATTTAATAAATCAAACTTTTGTAGGTAGTCAATAATTCTGTCATAAATCACCCTTTCAAAAATCTTGGATAAGACTGGCAGCACAGAAATGGGCCTATAATTTTTCATGCTCTGTTACCCTTCTTGAATAGAGGAACTATTTTTGCAATTTTCAATGCATCAGGAAACACACCACTCTGAAAGACTCCATTCAAAATGAAAACAAGAGGATCAGCAAACTCATCACTGCATGCCTTTAGAACCTTGATGGGAATATTATCGTAATCAACACTATTCTTATTTTTTAATTTATTAATTATTTTTAAAATTTCTGTTTATTTGTGGGACTCAGATAAAAACTTCTTGGAATATTTCTATGTGGAATTCTTCGTTTACTGGTTTTAGCAGACTGTGTTTGAGGAGCCATGGAAATAAAATACTCATTAAAAAACTCTACAATATCTTTTTCAACTCTCCTGTCATTCACATCAAGACATATATCCCTTACACTTGCACCGCTCTTACCTCTAAACCGATTGATTATTTTCCAGCTCGTTTTAGACTTGTTAGTGGAATTTGAGATGAGACCTCCATAGAACTCCCTCTTTGCCTCAATAACTCTATTCACATACTGCTGTTTAACCCTCCCCAATATATCTTCATTAATTACTAGTCCATGCTCAATTCTAAATTTTGAGATATCTAAAAGAGCTCGTAGCCGCTGAATATCAGGAGTGAGCCTCTCGAACCTCTCCCTTATTTTTCTTTTCACATTCATGGCACCCTTTTTTCTCTTAATTTTTATTGGTGGACACTGAATACGGAGATGATACAGAAGAGAGCTGTGAAAACATTCAAATTGTTTATTAACATCATTTGCATTATAAACAGAGTACCAGGATTCTCTACAGAGAGCAGCTTTCAAGTTTGCTAAATTTGAAATGGATAAATTGAAAACAGGAACACCTAACTGATCCTCCTTCCCATTAACTGCTAGTCTATTAAGAACGAAAGAGGTGGAGAAAACTTGTGCAGAATGATTGGATAAAAATGTATGTAAAACCGATGACTTACAACTATCATCCTCTATATTAGTCAATACATTATCTATTGCAGTCTTGGACTCAGGCCTGACTCTTGTTAGCTCAGATATTGTATAGTGTAGACCAAATTGCTCCAAAACCAGAACTAGATTCCTGCATTCAGTTGTATTATTCAAAACATTAATATTGAAATCACCAGCTAAAATAATTCTACTTTCCAGTCTTACAGTTATCCGCTCAGTCAACAGAGAGAATTTATCAAAAAACAAGTTGATATCTCCACTAGGAGGTCTATATACACCACAAATTATGAAATCAAAATTTTTCTCAAATTCCAACTTCACACCGCACATTTCAATGTCACCCATAGAGCAAAAATTACTTATATCCAGCACCGTCAATCTATCTTCCAATAAGTCCAGCAAAGCGTCTTTGATAAAGATAGCAACTCCCCCATTTCTCATACCAGTATCAGTTCGGCAGTCGAACTAGACAGTTGTCTTTTTGAACGGTCTTATCGCTGATGATAGCTGACTAACTGTATTCTGTTTTCGGACTGCCGTGATTTGTGAATTGTTTTGAACGGAACTATTCGAGTGAAGTGTTAAAAAGTAAACTTATTTTAAAATTATTTGTTCAGCGAAAAACTTTGTCATTAGTCGGCAACATGAGTACTTGTGGAAAGTGTAAACAGCCTGTAAATCGTTCTTCAAATGCATCTAATTTGTTATGCAAAGACTGTAAGTGTTTATTCCATCCTGCGTGTGTTAATATGAAGGAGACTGAAGTTTCGTTTTTGAAAAACAAGTCATGGGACTGCCCTGATTGTTTAAGTGTTCAGCGATCTCTTAGGGTAAATGACTCTACTCCTGTCAAAATAAATAGACAGTGCTCAGGGGAAAGTGAAGTTTCGGCTGCTGGCGAGCAAACAAAATCCATGGAGCCTTTTGAGGGAAAGTTGGAAGTTGTAAAAACTGAATTGTTAAATTCTATTGAGGAACTAAAATCTCTTGTAAATGCCGGACAGGAAAAGCGGGATAAATTGGAGGAGATAATTGCTAAGCAGAGTGAAATTATTAATAGACAACAGGAACTGATAGAATCTCTGAGAGGCGACGTTAATAGTGTCCAAGAACGATTGCGAACCACTGAGGAGCGACTGGATGACCTGGAGATGTATACGCGGCGCAACACGTTGGAGATACATGGCCTCCCCGAGCCGGCTAATGAGAATGTAGTGGATACATTCGCGAGAGTGAGCAACGCGATCGGCATGCCTCCGGTCATGGTAGACGCCATACACCGTCTCAGGCCGCTCAAGGGTAAGCCTGGTGCAGTACCTCCCCCACCTGGTATAATCGTCAAGTTCGTCAGAAGACTGGATGCCCATCTAATGTTGAATCTAAGAAAAAAATTCGGTAAGCTGTGTAGAAATCAAGTTGAAGGCTTTGATGGACAGCAGCCTGTGTTCATCAACCAGAGTCTGTCGTCTAGGCGGAGAGAACTGCTTGGTATAGCACGGCGTTTCAAGAGAGATGCTAAAATTAAGGATGCCTGGGTCGACCATCTTGGCAGGGTTAAAATTCGTAAAATTGATGGGGGGATTTCCTTCATTAAAAGTGTTGATGATCTTAAAGTAAATTAAAATAGCCCCCACTTTATCAAACGGAATAGTAGGCTTCGAAGATATTGATAATTCATGTTATTTGTTTTCGCCAATGACAATCCGTGTTTTGCATTCTGTACCGGTATTATAGTTATAAAGGGAAGAGAAGTGGGATTCAGTTGCTGAGTGGATGACATCTTGGGACTGGTAATGACAGTGTTATCATAGTAGTCTAGTTAATTTTTTTTTTCAATTACTGTAATTGATTTCTTATTTTTCTATTCTGTTTGCCTATCTCATGATTCTTTATTTCATTCTTCATAAATCATTCAATAATGTTTCATTAGAATAATTAGTATTGGGTTTTAATCTTGGGTTGTATTTAAATTAATGAACGAATTTCTAGTTAGTTTTGTTGAGTCGTATAAACTAATTTTATGATATTCTGTAGCATATAGTTATTATGGGTCAGTTTCTGTTGTATAGTCTCGAGATTCAATATATATAACTCCACATTTATATTTATTGTGTTGATGATAACAAGAATGAAAATATATTGATTGGTATGGTCAGTTCTATCGCTTAAGAATTTAATGAAAAGGATAAGAAGTTGCCAAAGAACCACAGATTCGTTGGTGCTTGGAAAGTCTTTCTAAGTATCGATAGGTCTTGTCTTTCAATCAATAAGTCTAATAAGTATCAATAAATAAGTGTTTTTCATTCAATATGAATAATTACCACAATATCAACTTCTCAACTACACAAAAGTGAAAATCGCTTAAGAGATTTTATTCTTGGAAAAATATTCATAATAATTGAATAATACAAGTGTATCGAGTTAATACAACGAGAAACGCTTTTTGAGATGTTGAATGTTTTGAAAAAGAATTTAAATGATTTATGACAGCATCTACCATTATTAATTACTGACCTAATATTGTGTCAGTATAGAGATAGAATTATTGTTCAGTTGGTGAAATTTGTCACTGAGAACAGCTATGATAAAATTCCAATTATTGTCGTTTATCGCTGCAATCTTATCACTCCACCAGTGTTGTAGTCAGATGATACGTCAATGTAACTTTGAATGATCTAATAACAGTTTTCTTTATTTTTTCTCCCTATTATCTGTTTGTCAACTCACAACACTATATGTTTTTTTTATATATTCTGATAATTCAAGTAATTCATATAGCAGTAGTTCAAGTCGATCAATTCGAGTTGTACCGGTATTGTTTATGCGTATCAATTGTTGTATTGGTAAATATACGTATTATGAAGTGTAAAGACTTATATATTGCATGAACATTATTTTCGTTGCACAATTTATGCCACATGCAATATTATTGTCTAGCATGGCAGTCCGAGAATGGACTAAATACAGTAACACATTTTTTTCTTCTCTCTTTTACTACTTCTCATTGGATAACAAAGTAACATCTAACTTTTGGTACATTTAATGGATGATGACAATGATATTAGTAATGAATTTCTACCAGCTTTCATATCTTCAATTCCAGAATACAATAATTTTTTTAACACTGATAACCTCACAGTTTTTCATATGAACATCCATAGTATAAGAAGAAATTTTGATGTATTTCTTTTGTATTTAAATAATATTGTGAGGAAACCTCATATCATTGTTTTATCAGAGGCATGGATAAAAAGCGATTTCAATATGAACTTGTACACCATACCAGGTTACAAGTCTCAGTTTTCTTGTAATGATAACAGATGTGGTGGTCTTATAGTTTTTTATAAAGATAATTTAAAATGTATTTTATTGGACAGTGCAGTAGAAGGGGCTGATAGTATTTTGCTAAATTTTACTTATGAAAGTCTTGTATTTACTCTGATTGGAATTTACAGATGGCATACGGGAGGAAACATTAACTTATTTTTAGATTCATTTGGAAAGTTATTGGAAAATGTAAAGCAGGAGTTAATTGTTTGTGTAGGAGATTTTAATATTAATATTAACCATGTGGATTCTAATGTCGAAAATTATTTTGAAATTTTAGCTCTGAATGGTCTGGACTCTTTGATTAATATAGATACTAGAGTAACAGATACCAGTTCTTCATGTATTGATCACATTCTGTTTAGAGGTAGGCCCTTATCGGATGTGCTAGCAGCAGTGATCGATGCGGGATTGACTGATCACAGAGCCGTCTGTGCTGCAATACCGTCAAAGAGAATCTGCGATATTCATGGTGTCACTAAGTCTTCCAAAGTAGATTATGACATGCTAAATGGGCTACTTGGGATGGAGGACTGGATGTCTGTTTATAATGGTGTAGACGTAGATTCGGCTTACTCAGCTTTTCTGAATACTTTACAGACACACATACAGTCTTCCAGTATAAACATAGAAACAGTCAGGGCAGGCAACCACCGTTCTAGGGCACTCAAGCCTTGGATGACTGCTGGCTTAGTTCGGGCTATTGAAACTAGGGATAAATTATTTAAAATAATGAAAAGGGACCGAAACAATATATTAGCAGATAGAAATTTCAGGAAGTTCAAGGATAAAGTACATAAATGGATTAAGAAGGCAAAGGAGAAATACTATTCAGCCCTTTTTCATAATGCCAGGGGTGATAGCAAGAAACAATGGACAATTATCAATGAATTAGTAGGTAGGAAGAAAACTAAGAAATCCATAAATTTTGTTAGAGGAGGTGAACTTATAACGGATGAAAAGGAAGTAGCAGAGGAACTGAATAATTATTTTATAAATGTGGCAAAATCGGATTCATCCACTCCCAACCCGCCAATAGAGGCCAAGAATGTCTTCCACAGGTCTTTCAATATTAAGCGTAGTCCAAGATCACTGTTCTGGATGCCTATCAGTGCAGATGAAGTGTTGCTACTTATTCGTAAATTATCCAGTAACAAATCTTCTGGTGCGGACACCTTCTCACCATTCTTGATAAAGAAAATAGCACCGAAAATATGTGAAATACTTTCATATATATTTAACAAAAGCCTGAATGAAGGAAAATTTCCATCCTACCTCAAAATGGCCAAAGTGATAGCTATTCCGAAGAAGGGGAATACAATTGATTGCAATCGCCCAATTTCTTTGCTATCTGTCTTCTCTAAACTATTTGAAAAACTAGTAAAGCCTCGTCTTATAACTTTTCTCCATTCAACTGATTTTTTTGTCCCTAATCAATTTGGATTCAGAGAGGGATTGAGTACTGAGCTAGCTCTGCGCAAGTTTCTCTCTGAAGTCCATTCCAATATCAATAATAAAGATGTTTCAAGAGTCTCAGCACTGTTTCTGGACATTCGTAAGGCTTTTGACACAATCGACCACAATATTCTGTTGGATAAACTGGAGTTAGCCGGTGTTCGGGGTGTTGCGCTGAGCTGGTTTCAGTCATATCTCTCAGGCAGGAGTCAGTTTGTGTGTGTGGGTGGAGCTAAAAGCTCAGTGAAACATGTCTGTGCTGGGGTTCCACAGGGATCTGTTTTAGGACCCATTCTATTCTTGATATTTATAAACGATCTCTATCTTGGGCCTTTCTATGGAACCATAACTGCTTTTGCAGATGATACTGCCTTCAACTATGGTGCAGACTGTTTGAAAAATCTGCAGGTTCAAATGCAGTCTGATCTCAATCTGTTATCCCTGTGGTTTTTCTTTAATAAGCTGAAGCTCAATGCTGACAAAACAACATACTTGAATATTTCAATTTATGAATCATTCACCTTCGAGAAACCACTTAAATACCATAACATTCACTGCATCAGTCATGATAGCTGTAACTGTTCCAATATATTACAATCCAGTCAAGTAAAATATTTGGGTATATCTATGGAAGATGATCTTCTGTGGAGGAGCCATGTGCGGATGTTGAAAAATAGCCTGCGCATGCTTCTTCATAGATTCTACCATATAAGAAATGTATGCCCAATTTATATCCTGAAGAATGTTTACTTCTCACTTGCACATTCCAGACTTTCATATGGCATATCATGTTGGGGATGTACTTACATTACCCACTTGAAGCCACTAATGCGTTTACAGAGATCCTTGCTTCATTTCCTGCATGAAGAACCTATTGCTCACTCCGATCTCTTCAGCAATTTGAGAATTCTTAGCCTGAGATCATTATATGTATTCAAAGTACTTATGCAGTTTTATTGGGCTAGTGGGAACTTGGGGAATACAGTGGATTTAGCTGAGCATGTGCCTCTTACTCGGAGGGCTGGTCAGGTTAGAGTGCCAAGACCCAATTCAACTTTTTTCAGAAAATCGTTTCTATTCTTAGAAGGGAAATTCTGTAATAAACTGCCTCCATCCATTGTGCATAGTGGCTCACCACAGCTTTTCAAGCGTAATTTGAAGACTTTCCTATTGAATCTGAGTGAAGAAGATGTAGAAAGTATGTATAATATAACTGTATAATTAATAGTTTTTAGCTTTGGATTTCTGATGACATTGATGGTTTCCAATAGGGTAAATTTTGAACAAATAGTGTAAAATTGTTTTAATTCCTGAATATTATTGTTATGTTGTGATTGGATGCCATATTCATATCTATTTCATTTAAATGACTCTTTTCATTAATTTTATGATTATTTTTAGTCGGTATTTTTAATTTATCAGTCTCTTTACGCTTTAGTCGACCATCAGGAAGAATATTCTTTGCAATGTGAGAATCCAATTCATTTCCTATCTTAAATGAAACTTCTAAATGACTAATACATTCTACACTCTTGAATGTTTTTTGCTTCAAATACTGAGCAATCGTGTCAAGCACTTTCCATCTAAACAATTTTATGTCAAACTTTGTGAACTTAAGATTCAGAACAGCACCTTTATCTTTATTCTCGATCCTCATTCTTACATACTGCTCTAGATGGTAAAGAACAAAAATCCCACAATCATGTGAATTTTCCTGCCTCAAACAGTCAACAGCTATTGCCTTATCTACTTTTAAAGCATGTTTCAACCTATCCAACAAAATTGCCTTGGGTTTTTCATTGAAGTTATTCAAAGAATCAAAATGATAAACGGAAGAATCGGTAAAATCGTAGATAACAAGACTCCAGTGAGAGCCATTCCAACTAGAGTGCAAATTACTGTTAGAATTTAGATTATCATTGAGAATGAACACGAGAACACTGTTCAGTGTTCAAGTTGCACGTCTCCTATCGTGTGAAAGAGGCCTAACTACTGCCGACTGTACCATGTCAATGTCGTCTTTTTTTATAAACATATGATCTATTAACGTACTACTAGTATTATGAACTCTTGTTGGCTTATCGTTAGGCCTCTTTCACACGATAGGAGACGTGCAACTTGCTCAAGTCAAAGTTCTTCGTCATATTGACACAAGTTATGTCAATATATCTCTAATTGGTTTCTCAGATGCGTCCGAGAAAGGATATGGTGCATGCATTTACATACATGTTTCCTCCGAATTTCATTTCATATCAATGAATCTCATTGTTTCAAAAACTCGAGTAGCACCAGTCAAAGTACACACAATACCGAGATTGAAGTTGTGCGCTGCTCTGTTGTTGTCTAAACTGTATAGCAGATTATTTCCTCTATTCGAAAAGTGTCTCACTCGAATACGGCTATATTCCGATGCAAAACTTCTGCTAAATTGGTTGAAAACTCCTGCGCACAAACTGAAAATATTTGTCAGTAATTGAGTAACACAGATTCTCGATTTAACAAAACCTGTAAATTGGTTGAAAACCGGTAAATTTTAGTGTTGAAGTTTTTGGATATCTGTGATACAGAAATATTGCTCGCCTAGAACAGGATAGATTATTCATAACGTATTCTTATCATTATCGTTCCCTAGCAACCTATTTTAAGCGTTTATATAGTAGCTGCTGGGAGAGATTTATGTGATAGATATACCTGAATAATACTATTAAATACTATATTCGACTAAACAACGAGTGACCCAAATGAAGCGATTCAAATATAAAAAAAAAGAAAAATGGGAATGCGAAAAATATTATAATATTTGGAACTCCATAACTTATCATTTAATTAAGAGACATTTATGGGATTAATAATTTATTGAAAAACACTAATAATTTAGCAATATTGCACTAATAGTTCTAATTTTAAATTACTCTCTCCTGGATTATTGAGTTATGTGTTGGATATTCCTCAGTGATTGCTGCATCATCTGAGAAAACTTCGTAAAAGTGATCTCTGTTCGAAATTAACAGAATGCTCAAGTATAGACATTTAGAAGAAAACAAACATTTCATTTAATGTTCATTGAAATCGACCACATCAGTATTATTTACACGTGAATTACCGGTAGTGTATTGTTAATGTATTAAGATTCGAGAAGATAATATGAGCATCTTATTGGTTTTTCTCTCAATGATTGAAATGAATGGCTTAATTGCTTTTATATAATCATGAAAATATCACAGTTTATTACATTCCAGTACAATTATCTTGTTTCACAATCCATTTCTAAGTAGAGCTCATAAGTATCGTAATCTTGCCATACAATTACCATACAATAATTGAACTTGATTTCATTCAACTTCAGTGGTGCCATTTCACCAAACTGCTAAAGGGGGGGGGGGGAAAAACCAAGAGGTATTGGGGGGGGAGGAATACCCCCAAAGGATAGAGGGACCTGGGTTTTTCCCCATAAATGTTACATTAGAAGATGTTATTATATGCTTCATTTTTTCCAATTTTATACAAATGTGGTTGAAGTATCAATACAAACATAGGTATACATTATTAGTTATTAAATTCAATCATGGAATATTTATTAGATATATGGATTTCTCGTCATGGTACCGGTTTCTTTTTTCCGATGTCCGAAGGGCTAATTGGGGTGACATATTGACAATGAGATCTGTTTATAAATGCTGTACGAGGTCTACTGTTCACATAACTACTAGCTACAAGTATTCAACTGCAGAAGTCGGAAATAGACATTTCATTTTACTCATGGAAGACACCCACCCTTATCTATCTACTTCAAGTCTATGAAGATAACAATATCAAAGAAACAGAGTTGAAAGTACAAAGGCATAGAGATGGAAATTTAGAAGTAAATGAATTGTTATAATTCAATTACTCAGGTATATTAGAACTGACTACTCTAGCATTTACCTGATTAATATTACCGCAATCATTATGTTTCAAATTCAAATTTGCGTTGCGTTGCTGTCACTCGGCTGCTCTCTGCACCTATTTTCTCGAATCATGCAATAACTTTAAAACATGACGTCAACAAACTTGGTGACTCAACACATCTGTCTCGTTTTCAACTTGGCATAGTTGTTAGATCTTGCCTCTGCTTGCCACGAGGGGAAAAGACATGACAAAACGAGGTTCCTGGATAGGAGTCACAATGTGAAAGACACGATTTGACTCAATGTACTTTGACAAAAAAACGAGAACACTGTTCAGTGTTCAAGTTGCACGTCTCCTATCGTGTGAAAGAGGCCTAACTACTGCCGACTGTACCATGTCAATGTCGTCTTTTTTTATAAACATATGATCTATTAACGTACTACTAGTATTATGAACTCTTGTTGGCTTATCGTTAGGCCTCTTTCACACGATAGGAGACGTGCAACTTGAACACTGAACAGTGTTCTCGTTTTTTTGTCGAAGTACATTGAGTCAAATCGTGTCTTTCACATGGTGACTCCTATCCAGGAACCTCGTTTTGTCACGTCTTTTCCCCTCGAGGCAAGCAGAGGCAAGATCTAACAACTGTGCCGACGTTTCCACAAAGTATGACTCATCACTTTTTTAAAACCCTTGGAAGTTACACAGAAATCTATTATTAAAACAGCATTAAGAAAACGTATACACACTCCTACTGATGAAATTTTTGAAGAATTCAATGTTTTAAGTATTAGGCAAATTTATGTAAGAAATATATTATTATACATGTACAAAAATCATAAAGATATGTTTAAGAAAATTGAGCACAGCTATCGAACTCGTTCGTCAGAAGCAATAGGAATCCAAGTTCCAAGGCTAGTCAAAACTCATTCCACTACTAATACTTATTATATAGCACACACTCTGTATAGAAATCTGCCTGAAAATCTACGTAATACCGAAGGTAAATCCAAAAATATTTATAAAAAAAAATGTTAATGACTGGTTAAAGGAGATTGGGAGGACAAATATAGAAGTGATAATTCATTTATTGTATAAATAAAGCAAATGTCGTGTAATGATAGTCCAAATTTAACTCTAAATGTTTACATCTTTTATACTTAAAATCCTTTAAACTTCAAATTTTCTCTGATATTAATACCTGGTTTACCCAAGAATGTGATAGATACAAGTATGGGGACAGTCCGACGTTAGCCAATCATCGCCAAGACCCTCTTCCACACACAGGCTTTGCCTTTGTGGAGAGTTTTCATGAAGTTTTTTAAAATATAATGTTGTATTTTCTGGAGCTACGATATAATAACAACTAGATTTAGTTATAATGATTATTTTTTTAGTTCAACTGTAAGTTTTATTTATGATTGTTTGTTTGCAGAAGATGTAACGTTGTTGTATAATATGAATATTTGTACCCTGAAATCATGATAATAAAAACCAATTTGATTTGATTTGATTTGATTTGTCTTGACAGGAGCTAATAGCTTACAAGAAGCAGAAGAATTGATCAATCAATTGAATGCGCTCATGTCAGAAGGACAATTACAGTTGAGAAAGTGGTCGTCAAACGTTCATGAAGCTATAGCTCAATTCTCTGATGATTTTTTGGGAAATCCTTCAGTATTCACTGATTCTACATAAAGTTTGAAAGTATTAGGTCTCAGATGGAAACCATCATCTGATGAATTTTTCTATTCTATTTCACCTTTCACTGATGAACCGACAAAACGATCCATTTTGTCTTACACTGCAAAATTGTACGACCCTCTCGGCTTGTTAAGTCCCGTTGTATTTAGCTTCAAATATTTTCTGAAGTTACTCTGGTTGGAAAATCTCGGCTGGGATGACCCGCTTAGTAAAGAATTGATTATTCAGTAGAATATCATTTCAAAATCTATCACTTCCATTGCTCAAGTCAAAGTTCTTCGTCATATTGACACAAGTTATGTCAATATATCTCTAATTGGTTTCTCAGATGCGTCCGAGAAAGGATATGGTGCATGCATTTACATACATGTTTCCTCCGAATTTCATTTCATATCAATGAATCTCATTGTTTCAAAAACTCGAGTAGCACCAGTCAAAGTACACACAATACCGAGATTGAAGTTGTGCGCTGCTCTGTTGTTGTCTAAACTGTATAGCAGATTATTTCCTCTATTCGAAAAGTGTCTCACTCGAATACGGCTATATTCCGATGCAAAACTTGTGCTAAATTGGTTGAAAACTCCTGCGCACAAACTGAAAATATTTGTCAGTAATTGAGTAACACAGATTCTCGATTTAACAAAACCTGTAAATTGGTTGAAAACCGGTAAATTTTAGTGTTGAAGTTTTTGGATATCTGTGATACAGAAATATTGCTCGCCTAGAACAGGATAGATTATTCATAACGTATTCTTATCATTATCGTTCCCTAGCAACCTATTTTAAGCGTTTATATAGTAGCTGCTGGGAGAGATTTATGTGATAGATATACCTGAATAATACTATTAAATACTATATTCGACTAAACAACGAGTGACCCAAATGAAGCGATTCAAATATAAAAAAAAGAAAAATGGGAATGCGAAAAATATTATAATATTTGGAACTCCATAACTTATCATTTAATTAAGAGACATTTATGGGATTAATAATTTATTGAAAAACACTAATAATTTAGCAATATTGCACTAATAGTTCTAATTTTAAATTACTCTCTCCTGGATTATTGAGTTATGTGTTGGATATTCCTCAGTGATTGCTGCATCATCTGAGAAAACTTCGTAAAAGTGATCTCTGTTCGAAATTAACAGAATGCTCAAGTATAGACATTTAGAAGAAAACAAACATTTCATTTAATGTTCATTGAAATCGACCACATCAGTATTATTTACACGTGAATTACCGGTAGTGTATTGTTAATGTATTAAGATTCGAGAAGATAATATGAGCATCTTATTGGTTTTTCTCTCAATGATTGAAATGAATGGCTTAATTGCTTTTATATAATCATGAAAATATCACAGTTTATTACATTCCAGTACAATTATCTTGTTTCACAATCCATTTCTAAGTAGAGCTCATAAGTATCGTAATCTTGCCATACAATTACCATACAATAATTGAACTTGATTTCATTCAACTTCAGTGGTGCCATTTCACCAAACTGCTAAAGGGGGGGGGGGAAAAACCAAGAGGTATTGGGGGGGGGGAGGAATACCCCCAAAGGATAGAGGGACCTGGGTTTTTCCCCATAAATGTTACATTAGAAGATGTTATTATATGCTTCATTTTTTCCAATTTTATACAAATGTGGTTGAAGTATCAATACAAACATAGGTATACATTATTAGTTATTAAATTCAATCATGGAATATTTATTAGATATATGGATTTCTCGTCACGGTACCGGTTTCTTTTTTCCGATGTCCGAAGGGCTAATTGGGGTGACATATTGACAATGAGATCTGTTTATAAATGCTGTACGAGGTCTACTGTTCACATAACTACTAGCTACAAGTATTCAACTGCAGAAGTCGGAAATAGACATTTCATTTTACTCATGGAAGACACCCACCCTTATCTATCTACTTCAAGTCTATGAAGATAACAATATCAAAGAAACAGAGTTGAAAGTACAAAGGCATAGAGATGGAAATTTAGAAGTAAATGAATTGTTATAATTCAATTACTCAGGTATATTAGTACTGACTACTCTAGCATTTACCTGATTAATATTACCGCAATCATTATGTTTCAAATTCAAATTTGCGTTGCGTTGCTGTCACTCGGCTGCTCTCTGCACCTATTTTCTCGAATCATGCAATAACTTTAAAACATGACGTCAACAAACTTGGTGACTCAACACATCTGTCTCGTTTTCAACTGACAATGGCAAACTCTCTCGATCAGCTGTTTTCAACTGACGATGAAAAACTCTCTTGATCAACTGTTTTCAATTGACGACGGAAAACTCTCTGTCAGCTGCTACTCGGTTGATGAATATTATTACCGTACCTAATCATTTTTAAGTTCCCTCAGTGAGTTATCCTAAACATGAGTGAGTCCTAATCCAAATGATGATTTTCGTATCACAAACTCTATATTTCAAACTATATACTATATTTCAAACTTAATCAAAATCGTTAGAGCCGTTTTCGATTTCCATCAGACATACAAACTAACAAACAAAAATTGAATACGATGATAAATACGTCTATAGTAACATCCATATGGGAACGTCTGTTATAGTAGACTGCACAAAAATAATCCGATGTTAGTTGGAAGGGCTGAGTACCTCCTCACCCCTTACCATAAACTTTGCCAATTCTTCAGGTGTACTGTATTATGAAAATATCAATATTAATTTTTACTTATAATCAGCTGCCTAGGGGGCCTAGGCCCCCCTCAAGAATCAGATAAATAATGATAATGCGGATCTATCTACACGAATCCTTAGAGTCTCATAATGATTTAATACTTTTCTTTATCAGCAGTAGTATAATTCCTTCTACAGTATCAACAATGTAGCAAAATTGCCTTGAAAGTATGGATACGGGTACAGAGTAATAAATAATATATTTTTCTCTGTGGTATAGTTTGAATACAGAATGGGTACACTTATTGATCAGAGCACAATAAGTGAGTTATTGAATAAATTTCAATGTGAGAATTAACAAGTTGCAAGATGTCACAGTGGAAGCAAAAGAAAGGGCACAATCAGACAATCAAAAATGTATGTAAAGGGTTGTTGAGAATTATGGGAACAGCTTGAAGTATCTTTAGCTTTCTAACTGAAAGTTATTTTCCAATTAGAATATGATCCCCAATGAAATTGTCATTGTAAAAGAAGAATTTATCTTTTTCCATGATTTTTAAGAAATCTGTTTCAGTGTACTCCGACTCTAGGGCCTCTCTGTAGACCCATATTTCTAATAAATATTCCATGATTGAATTTAATAACTAATAATGTATACCTATGTTTGTATTGATACTTCAACCACATTTGTATAAAATTGGAAAAAATGAAGCATATAATAACATCTTCTAATGTAACATTTATGGGGAAAAACCCAGGTCCCTCTATCCTTTGGGGGTATTCCTCCCCCCCCCAATACCTCTTGGTTTTTGCCCCCCCCCCTTTAGCAGTTTGGTGAAATGGCACCACTGAAGTTGAATGAAATCAAGTTCAATTATTGTATGGTAATTGTATGGCAAGATTACGATACTTATGAGCTCTACTTAGAAATGGATTGTGAAACAAGATAATTGTACTGGAATGTAATAAACTGTGATATTTTCATGATTATATAAAAGCAATTAAGCCATTCATTTCAATCATTGAGAGAAAAACCAATAAGATGCTCATATTATCTTCTCGAATCTTAATACATTAACAATACACTACCGGTAATTCACGTGTAAATAATACTGATGTGGTCGATTTCAATGAACATTAAATGAAATGTTTGTTTTCTTCTAAATGTCTATACTTGAGCATTCTGTTAATTTCGAACAGAGATCACTTTTACGAAGTTTTCTCAGATGATGCAGCAATCACTGAGGAATATCCAACACATAACTCAATAATCCAGGAGAGAGTAATTTAAAATTAGAACTATTAGTGCAATATTGCTAAATTATTAGTGTTTTTCAATAAATTATTAATCCCATAAATGTCTCTTAATTAAATGATAAGTTATGGAGTTCCAAATATTATAATATTTTTCGCATTCCCATTTTTCTTTTTTTTATATTTGAATCGCTTCATTTGGGTCACTCGTTGTTTAGTCGAATATAGTATTTAATAGTATTATTCAGGTATATCTATCACATAAATCTCTCTCAGCAGCTACTATATAAACGCTTAAAATAGGTTGCTAGGGAACGATAATGATAAGAATACGTTATGAATAATCTATCCTGTTCTAGGCGAGCAATATTTCTGTATCACAGATATCCAAAAACTTCAACACTAAAATGTGAATATCTTTGAAACGGTTTGATATATTTATGAGCAATTTCCACCATTCATTGTCTCTTGAAATTCTTTATTATTTGAATCTTATATTAAAACCTTCCCATAGAAAATTTTTGATTCAATGTGGCGGAACGAAGATGGCAGACCAAAATTTGAAGCTACCTACAGAATTGTTTTTCAATTTGAATAAGAATCCCAGTGGAGCCCACTGTTATATTATCTTTGGAAAAGGAACATTAAGCTGTTTTCCTATTAATATTACGCTGTAGGCCTACGTGAATCCATAGGACTTCATAGGTTTCTCCGTATGGGTAAATGATTCAGAATCAGAATTCAAATTTTGTTAAATCAATAATACCAACGACATAGCAACTGCCATCACAATTTGTATCATTAATATTACGCGTATGCTACTGAAGGATAATAGTCAGGCAGACACACAGGAGCAAGTTATTTTGTCCCATGCAGTACTTTCAATGTTACTTTTATATCCTGAAAAAGGACGAAGAAGTGAGTAAAATATTTTGTTGTTCAACGAACTTGACCTGTAAAAAGGTTCGAAGAGTGTGTGTTCAAAATTTGAAGCTGATTGATCAACTCTTTCTAAAGTTATTGTAGTGCATTCAAACAAACAAGCAAACCCACAGACTGGCTACAACTTTGAACTTGAGTAAAAAGTAAGAACTTGCTAACGCTCGTTCAACAAATATTAGTGAGAGAACAACGGGCGGTATTATCAAGTTGGGAGCACATAACTTGAAGGAGTCAAATTATTTCAGTGTAGGGGATTGTGTATTTCACAAGAGAGTGTGGTTCTGAGGGATATAGGCCTATAGTGAGAAAGTGAAGAAGTGAGGATTTAATTGAATTGCAGTTTTAGTTTTTTTTTTTTGCACGGCCGGCCCTCTCTCACATTCAACCATCAACCCTCCAGTACGATGCTACATCAACTATATTATACAATCCTACTCGGTGGAATGGGGGAATTCACAATATTACAAGCAAGAGTATATTATTGACACAAAGAAATTTACAAATCTAGGCATGGGAAAGTCAAATTCAAGATAGGTTGTAGATAATTATGTCTGAAGCATTGTATGAAATAATAACAAAACCCTGAGGGGCTTTGAAGAAAGGAGAGCATTAGCACACAACCGGGTAAGAGAGAGAGTTAGAGAGAGAGAGAGAGAGAGATAGAGAGAGACAGAGTGAGAGAGAAAGGCGCAGGAGTGATAGAGTGAGGGTGATGGTGGGGAAGAGAGAGAGAGAGAGAGAGAGAGAGAGAGTGGGAGAGAGAGAGAATGAGAGGAAGCAATAGAACTAAATAAGGTTGAGATAAGATACAATGTCACGCAGGAGTATTGTCCAATGGTGGTCACACACACACTTCTACAGTCACACTAAGTTCTAAAAAGAATATTTCAAAGAAAGTACAGTCTGTGACAAAATTGAAACCAGTTTACTTCCAAGCTATTCTGACATAAGCGTCAAAAGCTGATAGCGACAACCAGAGACTGTTTTCCAGGTAGAGAAATTAGTCACGGACTCGCCCCGCCAAAACAAGACACTTCTTTTTCAGCACAAGAACGACAAAAGTGGCCACCGCCAAAACAAGACTGATTTTCAGTGCTAGGATGGATGTGTCTGACTTTGACGGTGGTGTATCCTGACTCGCCCCGTACACTGTACTTCAACCCATATTCCATACACAAAATAATGACAATTTATTTATTCAATGCTGCATATCTTATGAAATAATTCAGATATAAAATCAAAATCTAGTCAAGGATGTGAGGAATTTCCTCCTCTTCTCACTCCAATCAACAATACTTTCGATTTCAATACCATTAGAAAGTTACAACCGATTGAAAAAGTGACGATTGAAGTTTTACCATTTTTTCGCAATTCCACTGTTAATCAAGAGTGTCTTAAACGAGGATCATACATCATAGAAACTCATGATTGGTTCTAAATTTCATCCTAGTTACCATAAATATTTATCTTCAACTACTGTTTTCCATCTTAGAACTACCGAGATCGTGAATATGAGGAGAATATCTTCAATCTCTTGATATTTTCAAGTGATTGAATCGTACCGTGCGTCCAAGTGAACTATGAATAAAAATGATAAAATCAACAGCATTTTTTGAGTTTCAAGTTTATCAACATGGTCGGAATTGATTAGCAGATTCAGCCACAAAGTTTCTTCTAGAAGGTCATGAAGATTATTTCAAAATCGATTTACGATTTTAGTTTTGCTCTTTATTGCTCTACTTATAATTTTGTATTATATCAAGCAAAGGAAATACATTTATGACAAAAATACACATACATAACAGTGGTAGGTAAATCTTTTTAAAGAGTATCAATTAATTTCCTCCTTATAATATACAATGAAACTGGATGTTATTTTACTGAATGCTAAGAAGATAGTGGCTCTTATAAGTTAATAATGAGAGAAATTCATTGAATTTTCAAATTACTCCCTCTTCCCCAATCACCCGTTAGACGGCTAGCCTAACAGCATTTAGTTCATATGCAAAATTAGAACTTTCCACTATGGGTACAGTCCATGAAAAAGGTTGACAACCATTGGCTATTCAATGAAAACAAAAAGCAACTGAAATAATATTATTAAGATTAACAATCTTTGGCTATTCAATGAATAAAAAGTAACTGAAACAATATTATTGTTAATGAGCAGTTTTGACATCATTTATTGGAATCATTTTAGAACAATAATAGAGAAATATAATGCTGCATTGCACAGCACCTCAAGAACATGTCATGATTAAAATTATTCCATGCTCTTTCTCAATTTTTAAGTTCAAAAACTCAATATTGTGGATTAAATTAGATTGATTTAAATTTTTTCAATTATTGAATTGAAGTACATAATGTAATAAAGTTTGGATTATATTACATTTTTATAATAGACAATAGTTTATCTGGCCACTCATTCACTTATTGTTTTCTAGTTCTTGTTGATTAGAAATAAAAATTAATCCTCTTTGTCACTGAAGACGCAGCGTTCATGCGATCTGGAGAGTTGAGAGTAGCAAGTGATTAGAATAAGAAAAATGAATGTCTAGTCTATTTATTATTAGCAAAACAATGACATGCATGCCTCAAGCCACAAATGCTGTCAGCAGTTGTTTTGCTGGGGGGAGAGAGTGGTGTGAACTGGTTTGTTGGAGAGGGAAGTGTAGGATGCCAATGACTCCCCACTACGTCCCCCTACTATAGTACTAATCCAGCTCAGACAGAAATCGTCATTTGCGTATACAAGCGCTTTCTACTGGTATAAGTGATGCTACACATTAGGCGAAACAATAGTCGGTAAGAATGTTCCCTCTGATCCCTTCTTCTTTGTGACATCATTCTTCAGTAATTTGTACAAAGGATTGAGAACAGTAGAAATATTATGAATAAATTTCGAGTAATAATTGACCATACCTAGGAATGATTTCAGCTGAGTTACTGACCTCGGTACTGGTGCATTTTTAATAGCTTCAACTTTGCTCACAGAAGGATGCAAACCATTTTTATCAATAGTATAGCCTAAAAAACTAACACTATCTCGGAAAAACGCACATTTCTCTTGTTTTACAGTCAGACCTGCATCATTAAGTCTAGAAATTACCTTATCAAGTCGTGAGATATGTTCCTTATCATTAATTCCTGTTACAATAATATCATCAAGAAAGCATACAACTCCATCAATACCTAGAATTAATTTTTCATTTATCTTTGAAATAAACCTGGAGCAGAAGCAACACCATAAGGTAAACGATTATATCCAAACAAACCTTTATGGGTAGAAATTGTCACAATATTTTTAGAATCATCTTCTAATTCAACTTGCTGATAAGCTTGAGATAGATCAATTTTCGAATATTTTTCACCTCCTTCAAGTGCTAAAAATAAGTCATCAATTCGTGGAATAGGATATCTATCAACTTTCAAATGCTGATTAATAGTTACCTTATAATCACCGCAAATTCTTATGGTACCATCAGGTTTCAAAACTGGAACAATAGATAGGAGTCCCCCATTCGCTATTCTCAATTGGTTCTAGAATTTTACAATCAACTAATCTTGACAATTCGTTTTCAATATTCTCTTTCAAGCCAACAGGTACTTGCCTAGGCTTGAAAAATCCTTTAAATACAACTTAAATTTCGTTTTATTGTAAAGTCCTAGCTTGTCGGAAAAAAACATTAGGATATCTACTCATAAGGATATTCCTACCTTTCATAGCATTATTATCCACATTTGATAATTTAATAGCATTTACAGATTCATTTACATTTTGATTGAAATTAAATTTCAAGTCAGCCATCCATTGTCTACCAATTAACGGCGGGCCTCCCTTTGGAATGACATACAATTCAAGCAATTTTGAAATGGAACCATAGACTACATTAGTTTTTAAAATACCTATTGGTTTGATAGGATCACCAACATAACTCTTGAGTGAGATCGAACTGTCTATCATCGATAAGTCTTTGAAATATTTTTCATAATCTTTAAACGAAATAGCAGAAATACTTGAACCTGTATCGATTTCAAATGAAATATCTTTACCTTCAACAGTAATCAGGGGTGCCCACAAGGGGGGGCATGGCGCAATTTGCGCCATCAACATTTTTGGGGGGGGCATGATTTTTTTATATTTTATGTCAACATTTTGAATCATGGCTAAAAAATCAAGGTATTAAATAGAGATATCCTAATGTAGTTAATTTTAATACTTTTTCCCACCTTTTTATATTCTGCAAAGTGTAACTCAATATAAAGCATAAAAAATAAAATTGATAATAATATGTTGTATGCAGGAATTTTAGTAATTTTAAGCCTATGAGTTTGAAGGTAAATCTTTGAAAAAAATAAATTATAATAACTTCATCATTCACTATTATTCTGATTTCCTTTGCTTAATTTTAATTTTTAATGGTCCTGTGTTTGAGTTTCCTTGCTGTTGCAACCTAATTTTCTCAAAAGCACAATGATAAGTTAAATTGTAATGTACATTTTAATCTAATAATTATTTTAATTTCGAAGGCGTTTTATGATGATATTAATGTCTCTGAAATGGGAATGCAATTATAAACAACATCGCAAACTAAAAGAATCTCCTCTTTTATGTGAGATGAATGATTTTTGTAAAAATATAATCGTGAAGTAAGTTACGTTTGATTAAAGAAATCAAGAAATTTTCGATATTTTTCTCATTTTTACAGTCTCGACAGTTTTTCGATATAAACAGTGATGCAAGATCAATTTATGGCAGCTCAGCTTATAGAGCATTAAATTTTCTCTCATTTAAGACCAATCGCAAGTTTCTATCATGTATTGTACTCATTTTAGAGACTCTTTAATAACAGTAAAATCGCAAGAAAAATGAGAAAATAAAGATCATCAATCAATTGGCTATAACTTTTTAACGGCATTGAAAACAGAAGTATAATTCATGGGAGTGAAAAGAGGAGAAAATTCATCACAACCTCGACTAACTTACTTTCTGGATTTTTTATCTGAAGTGTTCCACAAGATACGCAACGTTGCATATGCGAGACTGTGAAAATGGGGGAAATATCACAAATTTCTCGCACATTCAAAGTTGTGTATCTTGTGGAACACTTCAGATAAAAAATCCAAAAAGTAGTCCTGTGCGACCAGTCAATTCATTGGAAATAAAATGTTATTATCTTTAATATTATATAGAGAATGCTTTATCTCGATAAAGGTTCTCGAGATTAAATGGAAAACTTAAAAAAAGTCCAAAATTTTGGGGGTGAAGTCGCCCTCTGGCGTGTGAGCAAATTTCAGATTAGAATTTAGCGCCCCAAAATACAGATAGAACCATCGAAAAAATTCTTTCGGGGCTGTTTCCTGAAAAACTAGCATTTGACTGGACTATAAGTTGTTATCCTATTACATAAAGCGATCAATTTCTGTATATCTGTTTGTATTTTTCTATTTTTATATCTGGCTATCTGGCTATATGGTTATTTATGTTCAATGGATCTCGGAAACGGCTCTAACGATTTTCACGAAATTCGGAATATAGTAGGTTTATGATATCAAAATTCGATTGCACTAGGTCTCATCCCTGAGAAAACTCCCTGAAGGACATGAGAAGAATAATTCATTTTGGAAAAACAGATGATGATTTCGTCGTCTGTCGATAACAGAAGATGCGTGTGCCTGTGTGGGAGATCAGCTGTGTAATCAATTAGCTCATCGTATCTCGCGATAAATCTAGAAATTTCAATTGACTCGATCAAAATACAGTAATCTGATTTGTTGACATGAGATGGTATATCATAATATTCAAAGTTAATCATTATTTTACAGTTCTAAGTGATTAGTGAGTGTTATTTTGTTATTCAATTTGGTATGTAAACAATCAGAAAGTGCATGATAGACATAGAAAGCGTTAAAAATGATGAGAAGGCAAGAAGATATGAGGAAGAACTGGATAGACTGATCCCTGATGGTTTGAATGAACTGGAAGGTGATGAGAGAAAGGTGCAAGAATTGTGGAATAATTTAAAGAGCACAATAAATGATGTTGCCCAAAGAAGCCTTGGAGAGAGGAGAAGGGAAAGAAATGAGGAATGGTATGATGAGGAGTGCAAGGTGGCCATAAGACAGAAAAATGAGGATAGAAATCTGATGATGCAGAGAGATACCAGGAGGAACCAAGCTAAATATTCAGAAAGTCGGAAAGTAGCAAACACACTTTGTAGGAAGAAAAAGAGAGAATTCATGAAAAGGATCATAGAAAATATGGAGGAATTGAATGAAAGAAACGAAAATAGAAAGTTTTATCAAGCAGTCAAGAAAATGGAGAAAGGATTCCAGCCTAACTTAATTGCATGCAAAGACATGAATGGAAAAGTGCTTGGTGAGGAGGATAAGATCATGGACAGATGGGCTGAACATTTTAGCAGTGTCCTGAACCAAAATGATGATAGAGATGACACAACCACTTATGCAAGTGCAGAACCCCTGCTCCTTCCCCCTACATTGGAAGAAGTAGAAGAAATAATAAAGAGGATGAAGAATAATAAAGCACCTGGCAGAGACACAATACCAGCTGAGTTGCTCAAGTATGGAGGAAAGAAAATCTTAAGAGCTGTACATACCTTGGTTGGATGGATATGGGAGCAAGAAAAAATGCCGGAAGAATGGACTGAAGGTATAATATGTCCCATCTATAAAAAAGGTGATAAAATGGTATGCAGCAACTATAGAGGCATAACTTTACTTTGCACCTCTTACAAGATTTTTTCATCACTGCTGTTGAAACGATTAGGGGTCTATGCAGAAGAATTGATAGGAGATCATCAGTGTGGCTTCAGGCAAGGAAGAAGCACTGTAGACCAGATATTCGTAATGAGGCAAATCATGGAGAAATGTTATGAATACGATACAGATTTGCATATGCTCTTTGTGGACTTCCGCCAAGCATTTGATAGCATCAAAAGAGACAGAATGATGAATGTGCTATATGAGATGGGAATCCCAAGAAAGTTGACCAGTCTCATAAAGATGACAATGTATGGTACGACAGCGCAAGTTAAAATAGGAAACAAACTGAGTCGCTCATTCAATGTTACAACAGGTGTAAGACAAGGTGACCCACTGTCAGCAACCCTCTTCAATTTGATGCTTGAAACAATACTTCAGAAGATAGGTACAAGTAACACAATACTTAACAGAACAAGTCAAATACTGGCCTATGCGGATGATGTGGTGCTGATAGCAAGGAATCACGATAAGTTGAAAGAGATTTTCAGCACAATGAAAGAGGAAGCAAGAGTGCTGGGTCTGGAAATTAATATTGGAAAGACTAAGTACATGAGAATGTCTGCAAATGAAAGAAGAAGGCACGTAGACAACTTGATACTATCAGATGATTGCAGCATTGAAGGTGTCAGCGAGTTTAAGTATCTTGGAGTTACACTGACAGCCGACAATAAGACTAGCCAAGAAATTTCTAACAGAATTATGATGGGTAATCGAGCGTATTTTGCAAATCAAAGGATTTTTAAGAGTAGAATAGTATCAAGAGCAACTAAAGTGAAAATGTACAAGACGTTAGTCCGACCGGTTGTGACATATGGAGCAGAGACATGGACATTGCTGAGCAGGGATGAAAGAGCACTGAAGTCATTCGAGAGAAAGATGTATCGAAGGATCTGGGGACCACTATGTGATGGAGGGGTTTGGAGAACCAGACATAACAGCGAAATCGATGAGGCTATAGGGGAAGGAAATATTGTAAGATTTATTAAGGCAAGAAGGATGGAATGGCTTGGACATGTGGTGAGAATGAATATGGAAAGGACCCAACTTAGACTGCTGGATGGACGAATGATGGGGATGAGAAAGAGAGGAAGACCGAGAACGAGATGGATAAATGATGTGATAGGTGATCTGCGTGTGCTGGGCGTATCCAACAACTGGCGGCAAAGATCCCAGAGAAGAGACGATTGGAGGCATTGTGTTGAGGAGGCCAAGGTCCACCCAGGTCTGTAGAGCCAACTAAAGTAAAGTAAGTAAGTAAACAATCTAAATTAGAACTTTTATGTTTTCAAATATTTGGACTGAAAATTTCACTTGAATTCAAGTCTATGAAACATAACCTACTTTTTGGAATATTAAATATTCCAAATATAAATTTTATAGTGAATAAATAAAAATTCGGAGAAGAAACAGTTTTGGGCTGTGCCTGTTAGTCCTTCCCCAATCATTTCAAAGAATTGAGTTCTGTTTATCAATGAATAAATAACGAGCAAAGCTTGGTGCCCCGATATTTGGTATTAATAGATAGAATTTACAAAATGTACTTGTTCAGATGATATATTTATTCCAAAAACCAAACCATTTGAAGATACATTTTGTTCGACTTGTGTTATTATTTCTGTGGGTAGATGACACAAGTTGATAAGTCACATTTTTGACCATATTGAGTTATGCATATGGTTGTGTTCAGAAAAATTAGATCTATAAGATGGTATAACTAAATATGTTGTACCTTTTTAAATAGCTGAGATATAGACCTTGCTTAAGCCTGATACTGCATTTTCTTCCAAACCCCAAGTTGACAAATATTGATAAGTACATATATCTCAACACTCTTCTACCGGTTTGTATTATAATCCAATTATCAAAAGATGACAAAATTTGATAAGTGTATGTACTGGTAGGCTATTATAAAATCTGAAAATCAATAACCCATATTGAGAACTACATAACCCATACAACTTTGCAAACAGTTCAAGTTTGGTTAACTTGATCAATACTTGTAAATAATATCAATTAATTTTTAAAAAATATATTCAAATTTCTATAAAATCGATTTTTAAGATATTCCCTATACTGTTACATTGTGATTTGAAACATTTGGCAGATGGCAAAACATGATATCTCTGACATCACTTGCAAAAATTCTCAATAGTTAATTTAAATAAATTGTTTTATCCCTTGATATTTTCTATTTAAATAGTCGAGGATCATCTGATTATATTAGTGTAAAATGGGTAAGACTATTTAAATAGTCGAGCATCATCTGATTATATTAGTGTAAAATGGGTAAGAAAAAATATTATAGATAATGTTTGCAGCTATGCCAAACTTTCAAATTGCTCTCCTGAAAAGTTTACAAATCATGACTTATCAGCTTGTGTCATCTACCCACAGATTTACTCCTGTAATGTTAAAAAAGTAAATACTACCAACAACACAACATCAGTGACAACCTTTTCCAATTTATGATAAATATCGGGGCACCGAGCTCCGCTCTGGGGTACCTTCAAAAGCATATACAAATATTATTAAGAAAGAAGAAATTATAATAAATATTCATAGTTCATATAGAAAGGTTCTATCTGATCACAGTGGACTGAGATTAATTCGCAGAGGAATGCAAAAATTTCTCTCACAAAAGCATGTTAAATTTTAATCCTGATTAATTTCACGAGAACCAAATCACAGAAGACCATCTCAAAAAGATAGCTTATCTGATTGGTTCTACTGAAACTAATCAAGATTAAAATTTAACCGGCTTTTGTACAACTGCCTATAAGTACCTGATTGAATTAGGTACACAAGTTCAACAGCTGAGTCATAATTTTGTCTGAGTCCTACACACATGCACTCGCTCACTCACTTCCATTATCAACAGACGACGAAATTATCAGCTGTTTTTCCAAGGATGAATAAATTCTTTTAATGTCCTTCAGCGAGTTTCCCCAGGGATGAGAACTAGTGCAATCGAATTTTTATATTATAAACATAGTATGTTCTGAATTTCGTGAGAATCGTTAGAGCCGTTTTCGAGATCCGGTGAAATACAAACATATAAACATCTAAACAGAAATTTCTCGTTTAATAGTATAGAATTTAGAATACCTAAACTTGTCGACATTAGGCTATATTGTATGAATAAAATCGTTCCAAATTTGTATGAGTGTTCACCAAAATTGCTATGCAATATTCTTTTGCAATAAAAGAATATCAATGATATTATTATTCAGCTTTTTATAAGTAACCTTTACATTTAAAAAGCAAAGCCTCCCTTACTTATCTTTTAATATCCTATTAAAATATTTGTAATGTAGTTATTCCTGATGTAATGTAGTACTTTTTAGTCCTTCCGAACAAGAACGGGTGCACTGCTAGACTCAAAAAGATACTTTTTTTCTATTTTAAAAGAGATAAGAAACGATGGTATATATTTTTACAATATTATGAAAACAGAATGAATCCCTCACAAGAACAAAGGTAGATAATGCCCTTTGGAAGATTAGAATGTAAGATGTGAATTTTATTGTCATACACTGACTAATGCAAAAAACTAAAGGGTTGGGAATTGGGATACTTTGGGGGGGGCATTACACTTGGATTGGGGGGGGGGCTTGCGCCATTGCCCTTGGGGGGGCTGGGCACCCCTGCTTGTTGAGGTCCTCCTCACACCTGATAATATTAACAGGACCGCCGTCCTCGTACCTGACTTTGATTCGGCCCACTCGGTCGATCCACACATGTCGAAACCCATTCTCCCGCTGTATCATCTTGGCTCTGCCGAACAGCTTACGTCTCTCCGCCGTTATAGATTGGTTTATGTAGATTGGACTATTTCCCTGCATGTTGATATGTTGAGTTGAAAAGTCTCTACATTCTTTCCTCTTTTTGAGCAAGGCATCCTTATCTCCTCGACAGACAAAACGAACAATGATGCCGGGCGCGGTGTTGTCTCTTCTTCTGGGGAGGCGATGACATGCATCGATCGATCTGCGGTCCAGCTTCACATCCAATGCTTTCCCGATCTCCAGTATTCGACTCTGCACATCCTCGTTCTGCAACTCCGGAACACCGTATACTTCAAGAGTATTTCTCCGACCATATTGCTCCCGATCGTCATCTTTCATCTCATATTCCCTATTTTTTCCGTTCAGAACTGAATTTTCATTTTGTAGTTCCCTAAACAGTTCCTCTTAGTTTAGCAATTTCAGCAGCATTTTCATCCAAGGTCTTCCTTCCGCCCAAAACTGTTTCTTCCCCGAATTTTGATTTATTCACTATAAAATTAATAGTTGGAATATTAAATATTCCAAAAAGTAGGTTATGTTTCATACACTTGAATTCAAGTGAAATTTTCAGTCCAAATATTTGAAAACATAAAAGTTCTAATTTAGATTGTTTACATACCAAATTGAATAACAAAATAACACTCACTAATCAATTGGAACTGTAAAATAATGATTAACTTTAAATATTATGATATATACCATCTCATGTCAACAAATCAGATTACTGTATTTTGATCGAGTCAATTAAAATTCCTTGCGAGATACGGTAAGCTAATTGATTACACAGCTGATCTCCCACACAGGCACACGCATCTTCTGTTATCGACAGACGACGAAATCATCATCTGTTTTTCCAAAATGAATTATTCTTCTCATGTCCTTCAGGGAGTTTTCTCAGGGATGAGACCTAGTGCAATCGAATTTTGATATCATAAACCTACTATATTCCGAATTTCGTGAAAATCGTTAGAGCCGTTTCCGAGATCCGTTGAACATAAATAACCAGATATAAAAAAGAAAAATATGAACAGATATACATAAATTGCTCGCTTGATATAATAGGATAACAACTTATAGTCCAGTCAAATGGTCGTTTTTCAGGAAACAGCCCCGAAAGAGTTTTTTTTATGGTTCTATATATATATATTTTGGGGCGCTGAATTCTAATCTGAAATTTGCTGACACGCCAGAGGGCGACTTCACCCCCAAAATTTTGGATTTTTTCAAGTTTTCCATATAATCTCGAGAACCTTGAATTTTTCGAGAAAAAGCATTCTCTATATAATATTAAAGATAATAAAATTTCCAATGAATTGAGTAGTCGCGCAGGACTACTTTTTGGATTTTATATCTGAAGTGTTCCACAAGATACGCAACTTTGAATGTGCGAGAAATTTGTGATATTTCCCCCATTTTCACAGCCTTGCATATGCAACGTTGCATATCTTGTGGAACACTTCGGATAAAAAATCCAAAAAGTGGTCGAGGCTGTGATGAATTTTCTCCTCTTTTCACTCCCATGAAATATACTTCTGTTTTCAATACCGTTCAAAAGTTACAACCAATTGAATAATGATCTGTATTTTCTCATTTTTCTTGCGATTTTACTGTTATTAAAGAGTCTCTAAAATGAGTACAATACATGATAGAAACTTTCGATTGGTCTTAAATGAGAGAAAATATCATGCTCTATAAGCTGAGTTGCCTTAACTGTTGCTTTACTGTTTATATCGAAAAACGGTCGAGACTGTGAAAATGAGAAAAATATCGCATATTTCTTGATTTTTTTTAAGCAAACGTATCTTACTTCACGATTATATTTTTACAAAAATCATTTACCTCACATAAAAGAGGAGATTCTTTTCTTCAAATCAATACCAAGTATCATTTTGAGTTACCGAGACACACAGTTTTGAATATAGAAATCGGTCATTTTTCTATGCATTGAAATATGGGCTAAAATACACTATAGGAGGAATTTCCTATTTTTTTAACAAATTTTAGTGAGATGATACATGATTTTCAACCGCCTTGACGAGCTGATATCTTAGAATAGGTAGAATCTGATAGGTAGAATCTTTGCAGAGAGATTGAAAGCATCCAACAGCAACAATCGCACACACTCTGCATACAGAAATACTAATTCACTGCATTCTTTTTTTCTATTTCCTACCAACGAGGAAGAAATTTTACAATTCATTGCCTCACTTAAAAACAGTCAGCTTCCGGTATAGATGGAATATCAAACATGACTCTTAAAAGAATAGCTAGGTAATTCTGTAGCTGAACCGTTAGCAGCTATTATAAATAAGTGTTTTGTGGAGGGTGTTTTCCCTAAACATTTCAAAGTAGCCTCTATCGTCTCACTGTTCAAGTCTGGTGATCCTCAAAATCCATCAAATTACCGGCCGATAAGTCTCTTAAGTGTTTTTTCCAAAATAATAGAAAAAGTTATTAAAAGCCGTCTGCTAACCTATCTAAAGAAACACAATATTATTCACGAAAATCAGTTTGGTTTTCAAGAAGGTAAATGCACAGAAGATGCTATTGTCAAACTTTTGGAGATCTTATATAATAATTTTAATAATAGGAAAAAGACATTGGGAGTCTTCCTGGACCTGAGTAAGGCATTTGACACTATCCCACATTCTATGCTTCTGGAAAAACTGCAATGCCTAGGCATAAGAGGTGTACCCCTGGAACTTTTCAAGAATTATTTACAAGGTCGTTCCCAATTTCTGGCTATGGATGGTGTTACACGTAAAGCTAATTTATCAGACTATGGGCTCCCGCAAGGTACAGTTTTATCACCAATTTTGTTCCTCATCTATATTAATGACATGCTTAACCTGGAAATAGAAAATTGTGAAATTTTATCATATGCTGATGACACTACTTTTTATTACTATTCACCACTAACTCCTGGAACGACATGAAAAGAGTTAGTGAAAATGGTCTCAGTAAAATTAAGGCATACTTGGATCACCACACTTTGACATTAAACACCACAAAAAGTACTTATTTAACTTTCTCTCCAAATCAAACCGGCCAACCTAATCAATTCAACAATATTAAAATTCATTCACATACCTGTCTTAGTAACAGATTGGTAAACTGTGACTGCCCGATAATAGCGAGTGCTACAAAAACTAAATTCCTTGGCATAATTCTTGACCGCCATCTTAGATGGGATATACAGATAAATAGCTTATGTCGAAGATTGAGGTATCTAATTTTTAAATTTCACAATATTGGTATGCTAAGGAATAAAGATATTTCTCGTCTAGTTTATTTTGCTTATGCCCAATCAGTACTGCAATATGGTATAATAGCCTGGGGAGGAGCCAGAAACATCCATCTCAATAAATTATTCACCATACAAAAATGTTTAATCAAATCAATTACTTCCAAACCAAGACGTTACCCCAGCAGTGATCTTTTCAATGAGTTCAAAGTATTAACTGTCAGACAATTATATACAAAGAGTCTTCTCTTATATATAATTAAAAACAAAAATAACTTCAGACTTCGAGAGACTATGTATGATTTGAGACCATCTAGCATTACTTTTCAGAATGATGATCTTACAGTGTTAGACGTGTGCTGTAGGCAATTTTTCTTTGTAGCTAAAAGACTACTGAATCATATACCTTTTGTTTTTGTCAATTTCAGATTAAACAGTAGAACTAGGCATGAATTGGATAAATGTATTGTAGCATTCAAGCTCAATGAAAAACTATTTTGATACAAGTAAAATTCATTTACTATAGATCCTATACTTTCTGTATTGATCAAAGATTTTCTCCTTCCAAAGTTATAATAACCTTTAGAAATAACAAATATCAAACTTTTTTGTAACTATTGAATAATGTATTATTTTGTAGTGAATACCTTTCCCTCTTATTTTCAATGTTTTTGAACTGATTCATGAATTAAACTACGTGATTTTCCATTTCTTTTTATATTGTATATAAATTTCAAATTGCTAAGCATAGTGGATACTGTTTACATAAATTATATGCTATGATTATCATCATTTTATAATCATGAGTTGTGCTGCTGTTCAATATTTGTAATTTATATTTTGTACATTTCTATTTTCACGAATTATTGCAATTAACTTAAACTGTCTGTATATTTAATATTAATATCTTTCATTTTATAGAGTAGTTTTTCAACATCCTGTTTCCCTCGATATTGTTATTATGTTATTTATAGCGATAGCGACTCATTCCTGCGCTCAGGTTAAACCTTTGCAGGGATTTTTTCTTCTCAATGTGTCTTGTAAATTGTCATATAAGGATTAGGTTGGACAAGTTTTGTGAAAGTGTTGTATTTTATACTGTAAATTTGTTTTTTGAAGAATAAATGATTTTGATTTTTTTTATATGAACGAGCTGTAGTACGAGGATATGTGATCATTCAGTCAAAAGTTATAAGTGATTAAAGTTTTGATCCTGGACGTATCCTTATGTGTGCCCCCCACTAGGAAATACTGAAATCTAAGGAGTGATTCTCATAGAACATAACTCTCGTAAGGATATTTCAGCCGAAATATGTTTCTTTTTTGTAGGAAGCCATGAAAAGGTATTATAATGAAAATTTGAATTTTGGCTGTAGGACATGATTTTCTATTTTTGGGTGTATTCCCCCTCCCACCTCTTCTAAATTCAAAAACAGGTACCTAAGGAATTCTGTTCAGAATTAATATTGTTAATTCACGTGATGTGTGGCTTTCTATCATTACTAGATAAATATCCTAGTTGTATAGGGTAGAAGTGGTAGGTTTGAATAATTTTGAAACCCCTTAAAAAATACCCCTTTTTTGAAAACTCTTAGATCCGGAATCAAAAATCGTAGAGTCCTGCGCGACCACTCAATTTATTGGAAATTTTATTATCTTCAATATTTTAGAGAATGCTTTTACTCGAAAAGTTAAAGGTTCTCAAGATTAAATGGAAAACTTGAAAAAAATCCGAAATTTTGGGTTTTTTTGGGAGTTCTGGGGGTGAAGCCGCCCTCTGGCATATCAGCAAATTTCAGATTAGAATTCAGCGCCCCAAAATACATATAGAACCGTCGCGAAAAGTTCTTTCGGGCTGTTTCCTGAAAAACGACCATTTGACTGGACTATTATACAAAACAGAAAAAAGTAATGAAGTATTACAATAATTACTTGATTACTGTGTGGTAAATAGGGTGTGAATTTGAAAGATTGAAATTGGTTTTATTTGATATTTTTCACAAATTTTTGACGAGAGAAGTTTTTTCTTCTGTCAAATTCACTAGAGTTTGCGATGTTGTTTATAATTGCATTCCCATTTCAGGCAAATTAATATCATCATGAAACGCCTTCGAAATTAAAATAATTATTAGATTAATATGTATATTACAATTCAACTTATCATTGTGCTTTTATGAAAATTAGGTTGCAACAGCAAGGAAACTCAAACACATCAGGACCATTAAAAATTTAAATTAAGCAAAGGTATTTAGAATTATAGTGGATGATGAAGTTGTAATTTATTTTTGTCAAAGTTACCTTCAAACTCATAAGCTTAAAATTACTAAAACTCCTGCATACAAAATATTATCAATTGTGCTTATGATTCATATTGAGTTACACTTAGCAAAATATAACATTGTAAAGGTGGGAAAAATTAACTACATTAGGATATCTCTATTTAATACTTTGATTTTTTAACCATGTTTCAAAATGTTGACATAAAATATAAAAAAAAATCATGCCCCCCCCAAAAATGTTGATGGCGCAAATTGCGCCATGCCCCCCCCTTGTGGGCACCCCTCTCAACAAGCTCACAAATAGAAATAAGGACAATGTCGGTGTAAGTAAGAAAATAATATAGATCAATTTCTGTATGAAGAAAATACCAATTATGACACATAAAACCATGATTTGTTTGTCCAGATTAAGTTAACATTTTAACGTTCAATGAAATAGTTAATTAGAGAGAAGGAGGAGTATTATCATTATAAATTATTTTATTTGAATTTCAGTTGCAAAGTATGGCTCTTGGCTACGTTTCTTATCACTTTGCTCAAGGTAAATTATTGTTTATTTTGATGAGCTCAAATAGACTATTCATTATTGCGTATGACTGTTGAAATAAATTTAGGAATATTTCCATTTCGCTATCTTCCAATTATGATAATTATATTATATTCTATACGATAATTATTTATTATATCCTATCAATTGATAATAATGTATCAATTAAGTGGAAAAGGTTTCAATTGTTTTTTTTGTTTTGTTTTTTTTTGCCAATATGCTAGGCCTATTACTTGTAGTAACGTAATTACTATTCTTTTCTTTTCAATTTGCTGTAGCCTAGTTAAGAGAGAATAATAACTCCTAATAATAAATCATTATAATTTGAAAATATTTTATCATTATGAGAAAAATGATGAATTCTCCTATCTTATCTACAAGGTATATTTAGTACGCTAGTTGATGAGGATTATTGACACGATTACCTCTGTTGCTACTACTTTCTGAATCTCAAGAATTGAAGGCCTTTAATATTGATAAAATAATACTTGGATTGAAAATAGATTTCCTGTTTAACATTATCCGATTAATACGCATTGATAAAAATCAAGATAATGTATTTTTGAAACAATTTTGGTTAGCAAAATCATTTTAAAAATCTTTCGCATGGCAATCCGTATATTAAGTATGTAGGCCTGAATCTGAAAAAAATCTGATCTTTCAGGAAATATTTTCTAACAATTGATTCATTTAAATTAATGCTGATTTCCACTTCTCTGTTTGTCCTTATCATATCAGTAATATTATTTTATTTTATTCAAATGGAATTGATCACAGGTTTCTGTGCATGTACTAAATTGGTAGGTTTCAAGTCGATGTACATACATTCATTTTGTCTGGACCGGTGGGCTGGCCATGTCTTGATTCTCTCTGATTTTTATTTTTTTTTTCTTTTCATCGGAAAACCGATACTTTTTTCTCTCTATTTTTTCATTTTACTTTAATTTCTTAACCACTTTGAAATTTTATTTTACAAAATATACGTTTATTCACTTTTCTTACGTTTATGTCTGATTGGGATATTGACGACCTTATAGGGTTTCACGATACAATCGAAGTAAATGATGTTTTCAGTTTTTTACCTCACCAGTCTGAGAGTGTTGGCGTGGAATTAAATATTCTACACACCAACATCAGAAGCATTAATAAAAATTTTGAGGAATTGGTGCACTACATAGGTAATATAAAGTTTCGCTTCAATGTGATTGCATTAACCGAGACGTGGCTTGACGATGCATTAACACAGACGATGCTTGCTTCAATTATAACTTAGATGGTTACAATGTTTTTCATGCTAATAGTAAACACTCTAAATGTGATGGATTATGCTTGTTCATTGAAAATAATATCAAAACTGAGCTTATTAATGTCCATATTGAAGAAGCTAACTGTATTGGTATGGCTTGCTGGATTAATGACGTGAAATATTTAATAATTACAATATATCGTTCTCCATCCCTCAATTCAAAAACTTTTATCGAAAGTCTAGACGAATTTCTGAAGAGTATGAAAGATATTTACAACATAATAGTATTGGGTGATATGAATTTAAATATTCTTGCTAATAATAGCCTTTCAAATGAATATTTGAGCACAATGCATATTAATGGTTTCAAATCTTTTATCAATAAACCAACTAGGTCTGTAAATGGCATCAGTACTTGTATCGATCACATATTTTACAAGGGAGGAGAGAATAATAATAATAATAATGTTGTTAGAGGGACTATTCTGAAAACAAATATTACGGACCATTTTAGTGTTTCGCTGCATTTCAATAGGAATATTAATGAGGAACCAGCACATATCGATGTAGGATCAAAAAGCATAATTGATTATGTAAATCTAATCTCTGATTTACAAAAAGAATCATGGAAAGAGATATATGATTCAATGGATATTGACGAGATGGTGGACTACTTTGTTAAAAAACTAACAGACCTAACACATGCTAGAACTAAAACCATAAAAATAAGTAACAAGAAAAAACTTATAAAAAATGGATTACTCCAGCCTTAGTCGCGTCAATACGGGAGAGAGATAAACTACATAGAAAATTATTAATAAAACCGAATAACTTAGAATTGATAAATCAATATAAGAGATACAGAAATATACTCAATACTCTGATAAAAAAGCAAGATTGATTATTTTAACTGTAAATTCGAGGAACACAAAAACGATTCTAAAAAAACCTGGAAATACATTAATGAACTACTCGACTTGAAAAAAAATTCAAAATCAATAAATCTAGATGCTACTACTCTTAATAAATATTTCGCTGGTGTTGGAGAATCGTTCGCTAAAAAGATAACCGATAATACAGACAATATAGAGATTCCCAAGTCAATAGCAAATCCTAATGTAAAAAGTATCTTCCTCACTCCCACAAACGATTATGAAATAGAGTTATTAATAGATCAACTCAAGAATAAATTTACACCAGGTGTTGATAACTTTACAGGACCTTTCCTCAAAAAAATATCTCCCTCTATAACCTCACCTTTAGTTCATATATTTAACAAATGTTTAAGCGAAGGATATTTCCCTAAAAAATTCAAAGAAGCTAAAATTATACCATTACCAAAAACTGGAGATTTTGGAAACCCAGATAGTTACAGACCGATTAGTTTAATGAGTAATATTTCTAAAATACTAGAAAAAATTTTGAAAATCAGATTAATGAGTTTCCTAGATAAACATAAAATCATTGACAACAATCAATATGGTTTCCAAGCAAATAGTTCAACCAAAGATGCGGTAATCCATCTCAACAATATAATTTTTGATAACTTTAATAGAAACAAAAAAACACTGGCTATTTTTATGGACTTATCCAAGGCCTTTGATACAGTTCCTCACAACATACTCCTCTATAAACTGGACAGGGTGGGTGTAAGAGGTTCTGTGAATAAGTTATTCTCAAGTTACTTGTCGAATAGGAAACAGTATCTCACTTTAAATGGACAGACAGACATCAGTTACACCTCTCAGTTCGGTACTCCTCAAGGGACAGTACTATCCCCGATTTTGTTTCTCATCTATGTAAACGACCTGTTAAAATTAAACCTTGAAAATTGTACTATTTTATCTTTCGCCGACGATACAACTTTGATTTTTAGCGGAGACACATGGGAAGAAACGTTCAAAGTTGCAAATAATGGTTTGAAAATAGTTCAACAATGGCTTCAAGTTCTTACTTATGCCAGCAGTCGCCAAAATAAAGATAAATTAAGTTTTGATCTAATAATAAATTAAGGTTGAGTTTTGCTTATTTGTTTAACACTTTGTAACTTGATATATTGTAATATTGTAATTTTGTTTTGGCAATAAATTTCAATTTTGTTTTGGCAATAAAAATTTAAATAAAAATAAAAAGGTGTACCGAACAGCCTTAATATAGAGAGTGAAAAACTTATTGAAGAGACACAGAATTTTTCAGTTTTGTAGAATCAAAGTGATGAGAAATATGGTTGAACGGAAAAATAAGTTAAAGTAAAAGTAGAATCAAATAAGTTAAGCCAAAGGTATAACAGACATAATATAATAAATAATTAAATAAACAACAAAAAGTGTAAAATAAGGAACCCGTGACTGTGTCTTGAATTTTTAATTTAAAACAAATTACGTGTAGATGCAGAAGGCTGAAGATAACAATTTTATTGTTGATCTATATTTCCGATACATGTATTGTTAGGCACTGAAATATTTATACCAACACTATGATTCTCATTTTCTGTGTCTACAGGTAATTGGTTTAAAATTGAAATTATAAATTCAATTCGAATGTAACAAGATTTTAAAAGTGTTATATTATCAAAATTAGTTTAGTATCAGAAATCAGACTGCAGTAGCACTACAGAACTGAGACACTGCTGTCGCCCGGATATGTGTGCTCTCCCACCGCCATTACCGTGTCGTGGGCTTAGCTCGGCCGTACGTCGGCGCGGGCTCGGTGCGGTTATATATGTCCCAGCCTTAAGTCTGCACACATGTGTTTGCTTTTTTCTATGACTGTCTGCTGCTCCGTGCGTTTGCCTTAACACATGGCAAGATGAAATACAGAAGGTTACAAACAAGTTTGGTTATCAGTGTACCATAAATATCGGGGACCGAGCTTCGCTCTGGAGTACAAAAGCATAAAAATGCATTATGAAAGAAGAAATTAAAATAACATTCATACAGAAATGTTCTATCTAATCACAGTAAATTGAGATTAATTCCCAGAGGAATGCAAAAATTTCCCTTGCATTACAATTTCCCTATATTTTGCACCTAGAGCAGAAAATGAGATTTTTCCAGCTTGAAATCGGTTTTCAAGTCCAAGGCCGTAGGCCGAGGACTAGAAAAGATTGAAAGCCAGAAAAACATTTTTGCCCGTGGTGCAAACGATATTTTTCGCCACACTACAGGTATTGCTGACAAAATAAATAAAGAATACTTGTTATCGTACCTATCTCTTGATTTTAGTGGTAGAAGATTTGCAGTCCGGATTTCAGATTCTTTTAAAATTTCACTTGGAATATCACGGGCGTCATCTTCAAGCATTTTTGAAAATTTGGAATGCGCTAATCAACAATAAATAATTGAATAAAACTGGTTGCAAAGCGAATGCTGAATTAGTTTGATTTGAAACTCGAACTGAAATCATGGCGATTTTAGATGATGAAGAAAGTGGACACTCGCCCGATCTAGCGGATGACTTATCAACTACGGACTTCCAAGACCGGCTGGAAAGAGACCACTTTCTGGCCTAGACCGGAAAAGAAGCCCTTTTCTGACGTCAGGCGAGAGTCGTCTGCAAACAAGGTCTTTCAGATCTACGTAGGGACTGGAAAACAGACCCTTTCTGTGCAGTGTGGTGAAAAAGTAGTTTTGATTTATCATTTAGTCAGCTGAAGAATTCATTGCATGCAATTTATCCATTCATTCATTCATTCATAACATAAGTTGAAACTATTTGGAAGCTATGACAGCACAGACATGCGTCTGCATGCGTTGACACCAAATGTGTGATGATTAAGGGCCGGGTTCTGAGCTTGGCATTCAGCTAAGTTCTACACTTTAAACAGCTGGAGTTGGCTTTCCGGAACTGGGCGTAATTGCAGTCCACGTTTAAATTAAATTTCAAAAAACTAAAAAGTAAAATGGTTAATGTACAACATAATATTTACTTATTCTATTACATCAACAACTGATACGAGTTGAGATATCAATGTACGGCTTTTGCCATTCATTTTTTCTTGGAACTCTGTATCGAAATCATGTATCACCTGAACACCTTATCATTAAAACAAATGAATTTGAATTATATGAGGGACAAAGATGTTGAAGCGAAAGAGTAATTTTCCATTTCAAATAGGATCCCCAATGAAACCCACTGTCAAATTATTCTTGTAAAATGAATATTTTGCTGTTCCATAATTTTCAACACCTCTGTATAATTGAAAGCTGCGGGCTTTTAAGATTGCAATATAACAGTTCTTAAGCGAGTTCTCCAACCCAGGGGGTCACTAGTTATTTATCAATTAAAACTATCAGTTATTTTTAATTAAAACTGATTTGCTCATTGCATTATTGAATAATAAGCATAGTTGTTTTTTTTTTTTCAAGCAAAAATGTATTTACTTCATGCTACATCGATAAAGGCGAACACACACAGCAGCAGACAGACTGCGGAAAAATTGCTCCTCAGACATCTGTCTGTCTGAATATTGGCCGGGACACACATAACCGCACCGAGCCCGCGCCGACGTACGGCTGAGTGTCAGACGTACGGCGAGTAAGAAAACAAAGGATTTCAAACGGTTAGGGACACATACTACCGCACCGCGCCAGCACCGGCACCGTGTTTGTTGCCCGCGCCGTCACCGACTAGTTCAGAGTACTTTTCGACGGTGAAGGTGCGGCCTTGTTTAAGGCTGTTCGGTACACTTTGTATTATTTAAATTGGATAATCTTTTTCAATATAATTTTCAAGATCATTATAAGAGTTAGAAAAAGTGGCAACTGAAATTTCTAAGTGTTCTAATAAGCGATTTATGGGTTGTCGAAGTGCCAACTTTCCAGAAAAAACGCATATTAGAACAAAGCTAATAATGTACTGAATGTATAAAAAAACTCCAATGGAAAATTCGAAACCGTTTATGATCTGAAGAGAAAACGGAGTTTAGCACTTCAACAACCCATTACTTGCTCATTAGAGCACTCAAAAATTTCAGTTGCCACTTTTTCTCACTCTTATAATGATCTTGAAAATAATATTGAAACATATTATCCAATTTAAATAATAAAAAGTTTACCGAACAGCCTTAATATAGAGAGTGAAAAACTTATTGAAGAGACACAGAATTTTTCAGTTTTGTAGAATCAAAGTGATGAGAAATATGGTTGAACGGAAAAATAAGTTAAAGTAAAAGTAGAATCAAATAAGTTAAGCCAAAGGTATAACAGACATAATATAATAAATAATTAAATAAACAACAAAAAGTGTAAAATAAGGAACCCGTGACTGTGTCTTGAATTTTTAATTTAAAACAAATTACGTGTAGATGCAGAAGGCTGAAGATAACAATTTTATTGTTGATCTATATTTCCGATACATGTATTGTTAGGCACTGAAATATTTATACCAACACTATGATTCTCATTTTCTGTGTCTACAGGTAATTGGTTTAAAATTGAAATTATAAATTCAATTCGAATGTAACAAGATTTTAAAAGTGTTATATTATCAAAATTAGTTTAGTATCAGAAATCAGACCGCAGTAGCACTACAGAACTGAGACACTGCTGTCGCCCGGATATGTGTGCTCTCGCACCGTGGGCTTAGCTCGGCCATACGTCAGCGCGGGCTCGGTGCGTTTATATATGTCCCGGCCTTAAGTCTGCACACATGCGTTTGCTTTTTTCTATGACTGTCTGCTGCTCCGTGCGTTTGCCTTAACACATGGCAAGATGAAATACAGAAGGTTACAAACAAGTTTGGTTTTCAGTGTACTATAAATATCGGGGACCGAGCTTCGCTTTGGAGTACAAAAGCATAAAAATTTATTATGATATCTGGGCATGAAATTTACATTATGTACCATACTCTGAATAAAACAAGTTGAGACTTGACTAAATATATTTATTGCCAATTTGTGCAAAATATTTCAATATTCTTGCTCAAGTCCTCAGGACTGAATATAATTGATTTAGAAAAATGCACTGGTGATGTGAAATTAGAAAATATATCAAGTCATGTGGGCTTTCATGAGATATTTTACATAATTCAACAACACGGATATTTTGTTGAAGTATCAATTTTATTCAGAGTAGATGTGCGCAGGAATCAATTGAGCAGAAGAAAGCTTGTGTCGAAAATCGATTTCAGGCTTCTTAGAAAACAATTTTTTAAATGTTCGATATATCACACAAAATGGTATTGATGTGGTTTTTTAGGACATGGTATTCTCAAACTATTATTTTCTTATAATTATAGTCCTACAGTATTGTATAATTTTTTCAGCACAGGCATTCATATATGCAGACCATTTTCAAAAAATATTATAAGCTTGGTTTACCAGTACTTTTAATTACCGTACTTGATACTGGTGCATTTGAGTACATTCAGGTTCTTTTTTTGTAGTATTCATTTTGTTTTGGAAATAAATAGATGTATCTGAAAAAATGACAGCAAATTATACAGAGTGATTCATAATTATGGTAAAATAATTAAATATGTGATAGTAGAGGGAAAAATAAGAAAAAAGTTCTCATAAACATATATCCATAAACGCTTCATTAGCGAGCTATACAGAGTGAAAGATTTCGCCCGGAATTCAGTTCCTCTGGTGAAATACACCGATGCTGAATTGTTTGGGGACTAGTTTTTGAAAAACTTATGCTGGATTCATATGGAAAAATATCTGAAAAACTGAATAAAACTAGTCTGGAAGCTGTAGTGTGAGTAGTTTTTGAGAAAAAAGTTGAAATATGCAAAGAATCCAAGTAGAAAAACACAGACTTCTACGTTTGATGCCCAATAACTTTCTTTAATGGCCAGTAAATAAATAATTTTTCGCAATAGAAATTGTAGAGAATTTAATTCTGAAAAGAATGATGTAAGCTGTGTAGACTAAATTTGAATAAAAGTTGGATAAAATGTATTCTTATGTAGTACATTACACTCCAAAAATTTGCTGTTTTATGAGGAAAGAGCTAATAATTCATAGGTTGTAGCTGATTGCAAATAGAATATGGACTCTATTAACAGCTGTTCCAAAACAGCTGATTTATTTTGTTTTGAATGAAAAAATATTCAAAAGAAATTATCAGCTGAAAATTATTTTCAGAAATATTTTAGCTCACTGTTGAACAAAAAAAAACTGTAAGTTAGGCCTACTGTAGCCGCACTGTGTTTTTTGTTTTTGTGTTAAGTGTTAACTTTTTAAAAAATGGCAGGTAATTTTAGACATTATTCATACTCCGAATTAGCTGACATGCATGTAATGTATGGAATGGGACACTACTCTAATAGTACTGAAGCAAGACGTTTGTATCAAGAGAACTTTCCTAACCGAGTATGTCCAAGTTCAAGGTTTTTTGCCATTATTCATCAACGTCTGTCTGAAACAGATTCTTTGATATCCAAAGAGCACATTTATGCAGGCAGACCTCGATATACTAAGACTGTTGAGTTAGAAGAACAAGTTCTTAATGAAATTTATGAACATCCCGAGAAGAACACGAGAGAATTGTCAGTGCAGTTTGATGTCAATCAATCTGTTATTTGGAGGATACTAAAAGAGCAACAATTACATCCATACCACCTCCAGAAAGTTCATACTCTATTGCCACGAGACTGTATTCCCCGTGCTGGTATTTGCCGATGGTTTTTAGTAAAACTTGTTTACCCAAACTTTTTAACAACCGTTTTATTTATCGACGAGGCACACTTCACAAGAAAAGCTATCGTTAACGTCCACAACTAACATATTTGGGCATCTGAGAATTCTCATGCCATCAATCCTAATCTTCCACAACATCAGTTTTCAGAAAAAAACATTTGGGCAGGAATCATAGGAGATCATCTACTTCTGTTCGAGCTTCCTCCCAGGCTTAATGGCATAATCTACTAGTCTTTTGGTATAAGTTTAATGTCATTCAGATATGCTACTTTCATATAAAAATAACTTTTCATAAAAAACCGAATATTTTATTTGCAATCAGCTACAACTTATGAGTTATTAGTTCTCTCCTCATAAAACAGCAAATTTTTGTGGTGTAATGTACTACATAAGAACACATTTTATCCAACTTTTATTCAAATTTAGTTTACACAGTTTACATCATTCTTTTCAGAAATAAATTCTCTACAATTTCTATTGCGAAAAATGATTTGTTTACTGGTCATTAAAGAAAGTTATTGGGCATCAAACGTAGAAGTCTGTGTTTTTCTACTTGGATTTTTTGTATATTTAAACTTTTTTCTCAAAAACTACTCACACTACAGCTTCCAGACTAGTTTTATTCAATTTTTCAGATATTTTTCAATATGAATCCAGCATAAGTTTTTCAAAAACTAGTCCCCAAACAATCCAGCATCGGTGTATTTCACCAGAAGAACTGAATTCCGGGCGAAATCTTTCACTCTGTATAGCTCGCTAATGAAGCATTTATGGATATATGTTTATAGGAACTTTTTTTCCTATTTTCACCTCTACTATCACGTATTAAATTATTTTACCATAATTATGAATCACCCTGTATAATACCATGATATATAATAGACTGAACCCAAAATTGTCTCTCAAATTTTAATAGATTAAATGTTTTCAAATAAATAAGGTTATGATTTCACATTGCTAAAATTTACTCCAACTCTATAAAAAAATATATGAAGACCATAAAATATATAAATAAATAAGAGAAGACCATTTCAAAAAGATGGATCTACTGGAATTAATCAAGATTGAAAATAACCCCGGCTTTTTTGCAACCGGCACTAAGTACCTGATTGAATGATTACAAAAGTTCAACAGCTGAGTCATAGTTTTGACACAGTCCCACACACATGAACTCGCTCACTCACTTCCATCACCAACAGACGACGAAATAATTATTATCAGCTGTTTTTCCAAGGATGAATAATAATTATCCTTTTAATGTCCTTCAGCGAGTTTTCCCAGGGATGAGACCTAGTGCAATCGAATCTTTATATTATAAACCTACTCTCTTCTGAATTTCGTGAGAATCATTAGAGCCGTTTTCGAGATCCGGTGAAATACAAACATATAAACATCCAAACATCTAAACATATGAACAGAAGTTGCTGTAGGCCTATAGGATTATTATGATATCTGGGCATGAAATTTACATTATGTACCATACTCTGAATAAAACAAGTTGAGACTTGACTAAATATATTTATTGACAATTTGTGCAAAATATTTCAATATTCTTGCTCAAGTCCTTAGGACTGAATATAATTGATTTAGAAAACTGCACTGGTGATGTGAAATTAGAAAATATATCAAGTCATATGGGCTTTCATGAGAGATTTTACACAATTCGACAACACGGATATTTTGTTGAAGTATCAATTTTATTCAGAGTAGATGTGCGCAGGAATCAATTCTGCCAATAATTGAGCAGAAGAAAGCTTGTGTCGAAAATCGATTTCAGGCTTCTTAGAAAACGATTTTTTAAATGTTCGATATATCACACAAAATGGTATTGATGTGATTTTTTAGGACATGGTATTCTCAAACTATTATTTTCTTATAATTATAGTCCTACAGTATTGTATTATTTTTTTTAGCACAGGCATTCATATGCAGACCATTTTCAAAAAAGATTATAAGCTTGGTTTACCAGTACTTTTAATTACCGTACTTGATACTGGTGCATTTGAGTACATTCAGGTTCTTTTTTTGTAGTATTCATTTTGTTTTAGAAATAAATTGATGTATCTAAAAAAATGACAGCAAATTATATAATACCATGATATATAATAGACTGAACCCAAAATTGTCTCTCAAATTTTAATAGATTAAATGTTTTCAAATAAATAAGGTTATGATTTCACATTGCTAAAATTTACTCCAACTCTATAAAAAAATATAACCTAAGAATTTTAAATTTCCAAAGTTCCATGGAACCGGTGACTTATATTGGAAATGGAATGAAAAAATTACAAATGAAGTTTAGTTTACATTGAATTCAAATTATCTTTGTAATTGGAAGATTCATGTTGAAAGTAAGCTTACATCAAATTTCCACCTAGAAAACAATATATTTTGAATTAATATAATGTTAAGTACCGTATTGTTATGAAATGATAGCCTAAAGCACATGACTTTGCTGATATTTCAGCAAAGATTGTCATTACCGTAAAGAGAAATAGATTTTTTTAAGATACCATTACAGTAACTTAGTTGAATGGTGAAATTAAACACAAAATTTAACTGTTTATAATCAGCATTCAACTAAGTTACTGTATTGGTATCTTGAAATCTATTTTTCTATAATAACAATCTTTGCTGAAATATCAGCAAAGTCATGTGCATTAGGCTATCATTTCATAACAATACGGTAGGTACTTCACTTTTTATTAATACAAAATATTGTTTATAATATTATTGCAGAGAAAATCAAGAGCCGGATACCTACCATAATGTGATCGAATTCTGCAGGATAAAGTTTCTGAGTGATTGAACTGTCGTCACTATGAAAAATAGAATACGCTAGTTTAAAACTTCCCGCTCATTCCAGTCCACCCAATAGCGCTACTTCGCGCTAACTTTTTATCCAATGAAATTTCAAATGTGCAAAGATGTACTAATGGTGTAGCCTACAATTCAAAACTTCCCATCATTTATATTCCTGAATTATATATGGGTTCTCAAGTCCGCAGGCGAGCAGGAAAAAGATTTAATGGGTAATTCCACAAAAAATTATTTCTGTAAGTACGGTACCTACGTTAATTAATGAAAAGGACCGCTCGACTGATTCCAAACCATTTTTGGTTTCAAATAATATGGTTAATTGCTCTTTTCAATTTAATACGTCGTTTTTGATCAACTTCACAGGATATATAATAAATTTATCATCTTCAATAAAAAGGATCAACTTATATCTTTCATCTTCTAAAATCATCTCAACAAAAAATGAGGTCTGGGCGTATGGAATACACCCCCCTTCCCCGACGTTGACCAGTGCCTGTTTCTGACCCGAACAATATGGTACAGTAATCCTATGCTTAATAAACACAACTAAGGGCCAAGCCACATGAGTAATATTTTCAGTCAGCACGACAGATAGGAAGCTGTCCGATTGGCAGATAGGGTTTGTGTTCGGGAATTGGCCTGATAATCAGCCGATCTGAGATATTTCTGCCTTGATCGATATTTGTACATCTCATCAAACACTGAGTCAGGAGAACGGCCACTTAGCTCACAAATCTGAGCTGTTCACATCAAGCCGTTTGTGACAGCCATTATAGCTTTAATCATGTAAGTAAACACTTGATCAGACTATAATTTCCAATTATTTGTATCAATTAACTGCGCCCGGTTCTACTCAGAATAACAAAGGCACAGGTTTCTTTCTTTAAACTACAACAGTACTATCACGGACAGGAGTCGAGTCGGAGCAGTGGTAGCGGTCGGTCGTGTTCTGAGGAGCGCAGATAAGATAAACCGTTTCTTGTTTATGCCTTTAGAAATCTTTTTTCATCGTAGATCTTGTCCATAACCTAATAACTTACTTTATTAATTTATTCTTTCAATTAATACGTAATAATCTTTCCAATAATAACTCATCATTAATAACATCAGTAATAAAATCGGTATTGTACCTCTAGTGTAAGTCTACTAAAGTATTTAGTACTTGTCTCTCTACTTGAACTTATTAGTTGCGAATTCATTCATCAGTAACCATAATCAACCAACTTAGCTGTATTAAACTGTATTGAATCGTAAATTATCTCTTTATAAATTGTAGGTTTGAATTACTCTTACTCATAATATTAATATATTTTCTATCCATCCAGGAAATTGAATAAACTAAGTTTTTATATATCTGATCATTACCAATAAATATTTCACTGTATAAACTCATTACCGTATAATCGGATACAGGCCATTAAACCTTAAATAAAATGAAAAATAAATAAAACAGGAGTTCTACTATTTTTCTCTTTGGGAGGATGGTGGGAGTGTTTACCGCTACTCCTGGAAACAATTGGTCCACTAGCATCCGTCATAATGGTCATTGAACACAACTTATTTGTACATCTATATGAGATTTGTCCCTTCTGGGATACATAGCTTTTTCGAAATTTGAATTCGTCAACCCACATAAAACCATCCATTACACTAAAATCTGCAGTCAGACTATTTCGTTCTGAATTAGTCATATTTTGATGAATAAAGCAAGTAAACAGCAAAACAAAAAAAAACTTAAATTAGCCAACAGATTATCATGCAAGCAAGCTAACACATATTTATATGTTTAATACTAATATACTAATCTTGCATCCTATAAGCCTATTTCAATTCTTACAGCTCATCATGAAAAATTAATTCAGTAACATTATTGTTATAGTTGAGCGTTAAATATTCCACTAGGTAATTGGTATCAGAGCATGTCACACTTAACTTTATTTTTTGAATCATTAAATTCATCTGACAATCAATATTTTCATTTATATCTCAATACGGACTTCCTATGTGCTTAGTCATGCAGCATTTATTATTCCGAAAACATATTCCTTCTCAATCAATTAGTAGTAATATCTATCATTAAAGTGTTGGATTAAATAAAATAGATAGGTGAATCAGTGTTCCAAAGATCAATTTAATGTGTTCATAGTTGTTGATTGTCAGTAGATGGTCCAGGAAATACGCGATATACGATGAATCACACAGAATTCCATATTATTTCCATCTTCCATTTTAGGATGGATATAAGCTGAGCTAAATTAAAAAATTGTAAATTATTCTGTCATTCTTCAGTAATTAACGAATGCAATATGAACAACTCTCTTTCGGTTGAATCATTAAATTTATCTGACAATCAATATTTTCATTTATATCTCAATACGGACTTCCTATGTGCTTAGTCATGCAGCATTTATTATTCCGAAAACATATTCCTTCTCAATCAATTAGTAGTAATATCTATCATTAAAGTGTTGGATTAAATAAAATAGATAGGTAAATCAGTGTTCCAAAGATGAATTTAATGTGTTCATAGTTGTTGATTGTCAGTAGATGGTCCAGGAAATACGCGATATACGATGAATCACACAGAATTCCATATTATTTCCATCTTCCATTTTAGGATGGATATAAGATGAGCTAAATTCAAAAAATTGTAAATTATTCTGTCATTCTTCAGTAATTAATGAATGCAATATGAACAACTCTCTTTCATGAGGTGAATAATTTTTTCCAACATTTTCCAGTTGGTCCAGGAAATACGCGATATACGAAGAATCACACAGAATTCCATATTATTTCCATCTTCCATTTTAGGATGGATATAAGCTGAGCTAAATTAAAAAATTGTAAATTATTCTGTCATTCTTCAGTAATTAATGAATGCAATATGAACAACTCTCTTTCGGTTGAATCATTAAATTTATCTGACAATCAATATTTTCATTTATATCTCAATACGGACTTCCTATGTATCCATTCTCAATGATAGGGGAGTTATAATTATTTGTATAGGTCTTCTAAGAAACCATTATCTTCAGCTGGTACCAATCAACTAAACTTCAACTCCAAACTACCGTATTAATACCAGTACCTGGTATACAATTTATAAGTCTATTACAGCTGTTAACTTTAGATGCTAAATCATATTATCAAAACATTATCTTCAATCATGATCATCTTCCCGTTCATCGGTAGCCGCTGGGCCGACAATTTTGGAAACATAGGTCTGTAGAATGGATTAATAAATAATTGTTATTAGTCCCCCAATCAAAATTTCTATTCAGAAACCATCCCCAATATTCACACAACATATTCCTAAAGTTTCATGCCGTTCTGTCAAGTAGTTTTTAAGTCTATAGGGAACAAACAAAGTAACAAATTAACACACAGTCATTTTTTATATATATACATAGATTATTTCTTTCTTACATAATTATCTTTCTGTTGTTTCCACTTATTTTTTTCTGTTACAGTTTCTCGATTGATCAAAGCACCACAGGCTGCATCGTTCGTCACCTCTGCCTTTAAGCGCATTATCACTTACTCCAATAAGCCACCCAAATATCCTTAATAAGCAATAGAAGTTCTTATCGACTGTGTATGACTCATTAATATCCATGCTTTGTATAAATTTATGTGATAGACCTACTGGTATTAATGTTGATGTACTGTAATTTTTTTTGCTCATGTATAATTGATAATAATACATTAAAAATAAATAAAATGTTAAATTATTATTGTTGGTTTTTATTGAACGAGCGTTAGCAAGTTCTCACTTTTGACTTACTGAGGGCCAAAGTCGTCCGTCTGTTTGTATGCTCTGCAATAACTTTAGAAAGAATTGATCAATCAGTTTCAAATTTTAAACACATATTCTTCGAACCTTTTTACAGGTCAAGTTTGTGGAACAACAAAATTTACTTACTCCATCGTCCTTTTTCAGGATATAACGAATGACATTAGAAGTGCATAAGAGAAATAGTATATTTTGCACCTAGAGCAGAAAATGAGATTTTTCCAGCTTGAAATCGGTTTTCAAGTCCAAGGCCGTAGGCCGAGGACTAGAAAAGATTGAAAGCCAGAAAAACATTTTTGCCCGTGGTGCAAACGATATTTTTCGCCACACTACAGGTATTGCTGACAAAATAAATAAAGAATACTTGTTATCGTACCTATCTCTTGATTTTAGTGGTAGAAGATTTGCAGTCCGGATTTCAGATTCTTTTAAAATTTCACTTGGAATATCACGGGCGTCATCTTCAAGCATTTTTGAAAATTTGGAATGCGCTAATCAACAATAAATAATTGAATAAAACTGGTTGCAAAGCGAATGCTGAATTAGTTTGATTTGAAACTCGAACTGAAATCATGGCGATTTTAGATGATGAAGAAAGTGGACACTCGCCCGATCTAGCGGATGACTTATCAACTACGGACTTCCAAGACCGGCTGGAAAGAGACCACTTTCTGGCCTAGACCGGAAAAGAAGCCCTTTTCTGACGTCAGGCGAGAGTCGTCTGCAAACAAGGTCTTTCAGATCTACGTAGGGACTGGAAAACAGACCCTTTCTGTGCAGTGTGGTGAAAAAGTAGTTTTGATTTATCATTTAGTCAGCTGAAGAATTCATTGCATGCAATTTATCCATTCATTCATTCATTCATAACATAAGTTGAAACTATTTGGAAGCTATGACAGCACAGACATGCGTCTGCATGCGTTGACACCAAATGTGTGATGATTAAGGGCCGGGTTCTGAGCTTGGCATTCAGCTAAGTTCTACACTTTAAACAGCTGGAGTTGGCTTTCCGGAACTGGGCGTAATTGCAGTCCACGTTTAAATTAAATTTCAAAAAACTAAAAAGTAAAATGGTTAATGTACAACATAATATTTACTTATTCTATTACATCAACAACTGATACGAGTTGAGATATCAATGTACGGCTTTCGCCATTCATTTTTTCTTGGAACTCTGTATCGAAATCATGTATCACCTGAACACCTTATCATTAAAACAAATGAATTTGAATTATATGAGGGACAAAGATGTTGAAGCGAAAGAGTAATTTTCCATTTCAAATAGGATCCCCAATGAAACCCACTGTCAAATTATTCTTGTAAAATGAATATTTTGCTGTTCCATAATTTTCAACACCTCTGTATAATTGAAAGCTGCGGGCTTTTAAGATTGCAATATAACAGTTCTTAAGCGAGTTCTCCAACCCAGGGGGTCACTAGTTATTTATCAATTAAAACTATCAGTTATTTTTAATTAAAACTGATTTGCTCATTGCATTATTGAATAATAAGCATAGTTGTTTTTTTTTTCAAGCAAAAATGTATTTACTTCATGCTACATCGATAAAGGCGAACACACACAGCAGCAGACAGACTGCGGAAAAATTGCTCCTCAGACATCTGTCTGTCTGAATATTGGCCGGGACACACATAACCGCACCGAGCCCGCGCCGACGTACGGCTGAGTGTCAGACGTACGGCGAGTAAGAAAACAAAGGATTTCAAACGGTTAGGGACACATACTACCGCACCGCGCCAGCACCGGCACCGTGTTTGTTGCCCGCGCCGTCACCGACTAGTTCAGAGTACTTTTCGACGGTGAAGGTGCGGCCTTGTTTAAGGCTGTTCGGTACACTTTGTATTATTTAAATTGGATAATCTTTTTCAATATAATTTTCAAGATCATTATAAGAGTTAGAAAAAGTGGCAACTGAAATTTCTAAGTGTTCTAATAAGCGATTTATGGGTTGTCGAAGTGCCAACTTTCCAGAAAAAACGCATATTAGAACAAAGCTAATAATGTACTGAATGTATAAAAAAAACTCCAATGGAAAATTCGAAACCGTTTATGATCTGAAGAGAAAACGGAGTTTAGCACTTCAACAACCCATTACTTGCTCATTAGAGCACTCAAAAATTTCAGTTGCCACTTTTTCTCACTCTTATAATGATCTTGAAAATAATATTGAAACATATTATCCAATTTAAATAATAAAAAGTGTACCGAACAGCCTTAATATAGAGAGTGAAAAACTTATTGAAGAGACACAGAATTTTTCAGTTTTGTACAATCAAAGTGATGAGAAATATGGTTGAACGGAAAAATAAGTTAAAGTAAAAGTAGAATCAAATAAGTTAAGCCAAAGGTATAACAGACATAATATAATAAATAATTAAATAAACAACAAAAAGTGTAAAATAAGGAACCCGTGACTGTGTCTTGAATTTTTAATTTAAAACAAATTACGTGTAGATGCAGAAGGCTGAAGATAACAATTTTATTGTTGATCTATATTTCCGATACATGTATTGTTAGGCACTGAAATATTTATACCAACACTATGATTCTCATTTTCTGTGTCTACAGGTAATTGGTTTAAAATTGAAATTATAAATTCAATTCGAATGTAACAAGATTTTAAAAGTGTTATATTATCAAAATTAGTTTAGTATCAGAAATCAGACCGCAGTAGCACTACAGAACTGAGACACTGCTGTCGCCCGGATATGTGTGCTCTCGCACCGTGGGCTTAGCTCGGCCATACGTCAGCGCGGGCTCGGTGCGTTTATATATGTCCCGGCCTTAAGTCTGCACACATGCGTTTGCTTTTTTCTATGACTGTCTGCTGCTCCGTGCGTTTGCCTTAACACATGGCAAGATGAAATACAGAAGGTTACAAACAAGTTTGGTTTTCAGTGTACTATAAATATCGGGGACCGAGCTTCGCTTTGGAGTACAAAAGCATAAAAATTTATTATGAAAGAAGAAATTAAAATAACATTCATACAGAAATGTTCTATCTAATCACAGTAAATTGAGATTAATTCCCAGAGGAAAGCAAAAATTTCCCTTGCAAAGGCCCAGTTGCACAAAAGCCGGTTAAATTTCAATCCTGATTAACTTCACGTGAACCAAATCAGAGAAGACCATTTCAAAAAGATGGATCTACTGGAATTAATCAAGATTGAAAATAACCCGGCTTTTTTGCAACCGGCACTAAGTACCTGATTGAATGATTACAAAAGTTCAACAGCTGAGTCATAGTTTTGACACAGTCCCACACACATGAACTCGCTCACTCACTTCCATCACCAACAGACGACGAAATAATTATTATCAGCTGTTTTTCCAAGGATGAATAATAATTATCCTTTTAATGTCCTTCAGCGAGTTTTCCCAGGGATGAGACCTAGTGCAATCGAATCTTTATATTATAAACCTACTCTCTTCTGAATTTCGTGAGAATCATTAGAGCCGTTTTCGAGATCCGGTGAAATACAAACATATAAACATCCAAACATCTAAACATATGAACAGAAGTTGCTGTAGGCCTATAGGATTATTATGATATCTGGGCATGAAATTTACATTATGTACCATACTCTGAATAAAACAAGTTGAGACTTGACTAAATATATTTATTGCCAATTTGTGCAAAATATTTCAATATTCTTGCTCAAGTCCTCAGGACTGAATATAATTGATTTAGAAAAATGCACTGGTGATGTGAAATTAGAAAATATATCAAGTCATATGGGCTCTCATGAGATATTTTACATAATTCAACAACACGGATATTTTGTTGAAGTATCAATTTTATTCAGAGTAGATGTGCGCAGGAATCAATTGAGCAGAAGAAAGCTTGTGTCGAAAATCGATTTCAGGCTTCTTAGAAAACAATTTTTTAAATGTTCGATATATCACACAAAATGGTATTGATGTGGTTTTTTAGGACATGGTATTCTCAAACTATTATTTTCTTATAATTATAGTCCTACAGTATTGTATAATTTTTTCAGCACAGGCATTCATATATGCAGACCATTTTCAAAAAATATTATAAGCTTGGTTTACCAGTACTTTTAATTACCGTACTTGATACTGGTGCATTTGAGTACATTCAGGTTCTTTTTTTGTAGTATTCATTTTGTTTTGGAAATAAATAGATGTATCTGAAAAAATGACAGCAAATTATACAGAGTGATTCATAATTATGGTAAAATAATTAAATATGTGATAGTAGAGGTAAAAATAAGAAAAAAGTTCTCATAAACATATATCCATAAACGCTTCATTAGCGAGCTATACAGAGTGAAAGATTTCGCCGGAATTCAGTTCCTCTGGTGAAATACACCGATGCTGAATTGTTTGGGGACTAGTTTTTGAAAAACTTATGCTGGATTCATATGGAAAAATATCTGAAAAACTGAATAAAACTAGTCTGGAAGCTGTAGTGTGAGTAGTTTTTGAGAAAAAAGTTGAAATATGCAAAGAATCCAAGTAGAAAAACACAGACTTCTACGTTTGATGCCCAATAACTTTCTTTAATGACCAGTAAAGAAATAATTTTTCGCAATAGAAATTGTAGAGAATTTAATTCTGAAAAGAATGATGTAAGCTGTGTAGACTAAATTTGAATAAAAGTTGGATAAAATGTATTCTTATGTAGTACATTACACTCCAAAAATTTGCTGTTTTATGAGGAAAGAGCTAATAATTCATAGGTTGTAGCTGATTGCAAATAGAATATGGACTCTATTAACAGCTGTTCCAAAACAGCTGATTTATTTTGTTTTGAATGAAAAAATATTCAAAAGAAATTATCAGCTGAAAATTATTTTCAGAAATATTTTAGCTCACTGTTGAACAAAAAAAAAAAAAACTGTAAGTTAGGCCTACTGTAGCCGCACTGTGTTTTTTGTTTTTGTGTTAAGTGTTAACTTTTTAAAAAATGGCAGGTAATTTTAGACATTATTCATACTCCGAATTAGCTGACATGCATGTAATGTATGGAATGGGACACTACTCTAATAGTACTGAAGCAAGACGTTTGTATCAAGAGAACTTTCCTAACCGAGTATGTCCAAGTTCAAGGTTTTTTGCCATTATTCATCAACGTCTGTCTGAAACAGATTCTTTGATATCCAAAGAGCACATTTATGCAGGCAGACCTCGATATACTAAGACTGTTGAGTTAGAAGAACAAGTTCTTAATGAAATTTATGAACATCCCGAGAAGAACACGAGAGAATTGTCAGTGCAGTTTGATGTCAATCAATCTGTTATTTGGAGGATACTAAAAGAGCAACAATTACATCCATACCACCTCCAGAAAGTTCATACTCTATTGCCACGAGACTGTATTCCCCGTGCTGGTATTTGCCGATGGTTTTTAGTAAAACTTGTTTACCCAAACTTTTTAACAACCGTTTTATTTATTGACGAGGCACACTTCACAAGAAAAGCTATCGTTAACGTCCACAACTAACATATTTGGGCATCTGAGAATTCTCATGCCATCAATCCTAATCTTCCACAACATCAGTTTTCAGAAAAAAACATTTGGGCAGGAATCATAGGAGATCATCTACTTCTGTTCGAGCTTCCTCCCAGGCTTAATGGCATAATCTACTAGTCTTTTGGTATAAGTTTAATGTCATTCAGATATGCTACTTTCATATAAAAATAACTTTTCATAAAAAACCGAATATTTTATTTGCAATCAGCTACAACTTATGAGTTATTAGTTCTCTCCTCATAAAACAGCAAATTTTTGTGGTGTAATGTACTACATAAGAACACATTTTATCCAACTTTTATTCAAATTTAGTTTACACAGTTTACATCATTCTTTTCAGAAATAAATTCTCTACAATTTCTATTGCGAAAAATGATTTGTTTACTGGTCATTAAAGAAAGTTATTGGGCATCAAACGTAGAAGTCTGTGTTTTTCTACTTGGATTTTTTGTATATTTAAACTTTTTTCTCAAAAACTACTCACACTACAGCTTCCAGACTAGTTTTATTCAATTTTTCAGATATTTTTCAATATGAATCCAGCATAAGTTTTTCAAAAACTAGTCCCCAAACAATCCAGCATCGGTGTATTTCACCAGAAGAACTGAATTCCGGGCGAAATCTTTCACTCTGTATAGCTCGCTAATGAAGCATTTATGGATATATGTTTATAGGAACTTTTTTTCCTATTTTCACCTCTACTATCACGTATTAAATTATTTTACCATAATTATGAATCACCCTGTATAATACCATGATATATAATAGACTGAACCCAAAATTGTCTCTCAAATTTTAATAGATTAAATGTTTTCAAATAAATAAGGTTATGATTTCACATTGCTAAAATTTACTCCAACTCTATAAAAAAATATAAACTAAGAATTTTAAATTTCCAAAGTTCCATGGAACCGGTGACTTATATTGGAAATGGAATAAAAAAATTACAAATGAAGTTTAGTTTACATTGAATTCAAATTATCTTTGTAATTGGAAGATTCATGTTGAAAGTAAGCTTACATCAAATTTCCACCTAGAAAACAATATAATATGTCGAATTTAGAATACAAACATTTTTCTATGTTTGTACGTGATTGTGGGTTGTACTGTATTTTATTGGTCGAAATTTAGCTTGATGAGTACCGTATCGTAGTAGGAAATAACAATATTTCCTGTTCTATCTTCTATGGTAGTACAATAGAAAGATGTGGGCCTGATAATAAATGTTATTCAATTTCTCTTTACTATTATTAGTAAGTACGCGAGTATAGTAGTTCGTAGTGGAAGAAGTACATTCGTAGTGAAGCATCAGAACAATGCTCAACGACTAATAATTATGTCTTGTAGGCGAATTTGTCTTTACTCATACTTGATAATTAAATACCAAATTTGATTTTGGAAATACAAATACTTCTGCAACTACGATTATTGACAAGTAAATAGAACAAATGCTGTAGTTTTTGTATGTTATGATGGATTCGTTGAAGAATCAAATAGAATCATCTTCTAAATTACATTCAGACTATTTTTGAAACAATAGTAGTGTTAATACAATGTTCTAAAACTAGCATGCTAAATGGATATAACGTATACAATGAATAAAAAAATATAAAATGTGACACTAACTTGAAAAAGAAACCTTTTATTTCGAAGACTTCCAATTATGGAACAGCTAGTGCTTTATTACAATAATGTACAATACGTAGGGTAACTAGTAGAAAAATGCACTATGATACAGGAATAACAAATTCAATTTCATAATTCCAATTCAAATCAATCTTATTCCATTTGAATGGTATCACATTTACTTTTGAGAGCAGGATTCGAAGGTTTAATAGATATGATCCCAATCAAGGTAACCGCCTTCAAAAGTCTTTCGCCATCATAAGTCAGTCTTCTATGGGCCTGGAGAATGTTGTAAAATGTCAGAATTTGTCCTGCAAAACATTTAATGGAATAAGTTTGTATTTATTGCTGAATGAGCTATTTTTATGAAATAGTATAAGTAACAATATTATTTTCATTGGGTATTAGTAGTGCTGACATCAAAACTGCATTTTGAAGCTCAAGTGAAGGATAAATCTGAGAAGACGAATCTGGGGTTGAACTTGGCATGGAGAGGCATTTTTAATAATGCTAAGGTAGACTTTCCAGCTAAATGTAAATGGTTTAAAGCTTGCGCAAAGACTGTACTGTGTCACGGAGCTCAGGTATGGGATTACAGGCATATTACAGTGTAAGTTACTATATCATGGCTGACATATTCCCTGTTTTGATATTAACCGTTGGGTAGCCTAACAAATTGGTCAGAATGGACTCCCTACTTTCAAATCAGTTAATAGTGCGCAGGTGAATAGTGAAATAAGAGTGGTGGTGTTATATGGCGGAAACTATGTCATTTTAAGTATTCATGTTCATCATGCAGTGGTAAGGTGAGCATCGAGGCTTTATTGTTGGAACGTTCTTTAAAAACAATGACAATGTGGTAGCGACGCAGATGCTTTTTGTAGGCCGTTTGGTTTGAATCTTCAAGACAGTTCCTGATGCTAGAACCATTAAAGCTGTGTTTTCGTAACGGGCAGAAGCAGAATCGATTGCAGCGCACCCAAGCGGGCAGAAACAGTAACATTCAAAGAACTAGTTCTTTGACATGAATGTTGCTTTATGTGTTATGGGTAATGAACTTTTTGGGTTGTCCAAAAGGTAATTCTAAAATGATTATTGGATATTTAATTCAGTAAAGTGAATAAATTGCTTTTTATAACTCAAGATAACTTTTCCACAATTATTAGTCACTTCAATTATGCTAAATTTTATGCTTTATAGGCATGTCAATCAAAGAGTTAACTTTTCATTTCCTATGCTTGAAATTTGTAAGGGTGAATTATTTGAAGTAACTGACTGTATTTCATTATTAATAAGATATTATTTTATTTACTAGAATCATTCCATTATTAATAATATATATTATTATTATAATTATTTTATTAACTAGAATCAATTGCTTTCAGAGTCAATGCATGTTCTTTGAATCACATCGTGTATAGGTAGGCCTACTTACTATGAGCACCGTATTCAACTTCAAAGGCCTATAGCGGCCTATTGAAGCTCTATCGAAAAAAAAAGCAAATTAATAAATGAGTGCTTTTACTTTTGGCATTTTTGGAATCTACGGGTTATATTACACCAAGAGAAATAAATATTGTTAACGTTTTTTAGGCAATTTTATTTTAGTCCCCTTTTTGATCATTGGATAGGTACGGTCCCGGCTGATATATCCAGTAAAAGCTATACGAATATTAAAAATTATTATTATAGATTACTGTAACACATATGACATGTACAAAGTGTATTCAAACAGGCGAACTAATTCTAATAATTATTGTTCATATAACTATATATTGCTAGAATAAACAGGTTCTGTTATGGTACTTTAAAAAACACATAGCCTATTTTAAAATGGATAAATATCTATTAATTATAGAAGGTAACTAGTACCCTTGTGATATTCCAAAATGAAACATGATTAGTTTCGACTTGTTCAATAAGGACTCTCTTGACAATGACTTAATTAGAAACTGCATGCTCATGCTTATTTTGAATATTTTAGGGTAGGCCTACTAGTTATTTTCTATAATTATTAAACATTAAAGTTGCCCTATTAAAATTAATACTTTATTAGGGTATTAATTAGAACTAGAGTAGCCATTCAAACTCCTTATTTACTATAATGTTCTAAAAGCTTATTAATTTTAATCAAAGCCTTGGAAATATAGCCTAGAAGGTAGAATTGAAAGTGATTATATTTGATGTGGCTTGGAACATAATATTTTCAACTTTTGCTTCAGTTATTTTTCATATTCAAAGAATTATTACCCCTTCAATGCAGTACATAAGTACTATTACTTAATTCTTAATGCAATACATAATTGTGGTACCCTATTTTATATCCAATTCAAGTCTATTATTTAACTACACGTTACCTCTAGCATTTGCTAGTCAGCAATGTTAAATAATGTTATTATTTCCAAAAAAAGTAGAAGCCTTACAGAACCAATAAAGTTGTTAATAAGAGTTCGATGCTGTTGGGTTGAATATAATTTTAAAAATCCCTCAAGTATAAACCATCAAAACTCATTTTATTAGCTTCATGTCACTTGCTGTTTTCTTCAAAACTACCTGAATTGAAGCAGTTAGCAGGAGCGATCAGAAAAAGAATATATTATTATGAATAAGATGAAATAAAAACATCAAGATGTACTGAAAAAATGAATATATTTCTTAGATTAGTCCATCTCTTTCTTCTGTAGGCTACTACATCATACACGAATCATATCCATGGAATATTATTCATAGTTGATTTTCTTTGTCATCCTCTACTTCTGGCTAATACACCTCTAGGCCTGAAATCAAAAAGTTATTGATAATTATTTATTATTCATTATAAAAAGACTTTGCAAAGTGAATTCTGGAATTGATTGTTTGTAATCTGTATAAGTTTTTGATTATATTTCTTGGGAAGGAACCCCCCAATAATGACAAAGTAATATTATATGAGAAATTCCAATAAACCAACAATCAGTTAAATTATTATTAGCATCAATCTGTAAGTTGTGTAATTCTGAATGATTGATTGAATAAATAAATAAATCTCCATGCAGGAATTGGGATTAATCAGTGTGCCCCAAGGTCAAAAGAACTTGTTGGTGAACAACATATTTTTGGATACCATGAACAATTCATTTATTTCTGTGGTCAGTGGGCCTACTTTTCGACCGTTTGGTTTACTAAACTCTTCCAAGATGTACTGCATAAAGTAATTATTAGTTCTACATTCAGAGGAACAAGTTTAATGAAACAAATGGGAATAATCAATAAATTAATTGCTTAATCTGAAATGATGATTATCTACAACATTAAAAGTAGAACTAAGTGATTTGAAAATAAATACCAAACTGTAAATACATGAATCTCTCAAAATAATGCAGGCATTTAATAAATTCAATCATAAATTTTAAAAGGTGGAATCACTGTCATTAAAGCTATTATTCAGTGTTTTCTACCAGCACTTGCTGAGTGAATTTTTGAAGTCATCTATTCATAGTTCTAATGTATGGTCATTCATAAAGTTCAACATTCACTCAAGATCAAGATGGACATTTGAGAAGATTGTTTTAAAAACAATGTATTCACTTATCTATTCAGGGAATAGAGCTGTTCATAATATTTGGGATTCCTTCCATAAAGAAATTTATGAAACAAAATCTAATAATGTGATAACATTTTAACATCAAATTATTGATTTAATGTTATCACATTATTAGATTCTGTTACATAAATTATTTCTTTATGGAAGGAATCCCAAATTTTATGAACAGCTCTATTCCCTGAAACAGTGAATACATTATTTTTTAAACATTCTTCTCAACTGTCCATCTTCATCTCATGTGGTTTCACATTGTTTCGAAATATTGTATACTGTAAGCTATTAATGATTTCAAAATTCAGTCAGTATTTCAATTATTTTAGTCACATACCATAGTTATGTCTTACTATTTGAATATCTAACATCAAATCGATAATAAAACATCGAAGTGGATAAACTTTTTGAAAAAAATGGGAAACTGTATAAAATGACATCGCCTATATAAAGTTTGAAAAATGGGTGTAATTTTATCTTACCTAACTAACTTATTCTAACCATGGGTTCCAAAGAATTTTTCCATCCTGGTCAACAAAAAAGAATTCATATGCATTTCCTTTTGAGCACATTCTCTTCAATATTTTGTTTGTAAATAGTACCTGAAAAAAGAAACATATTTAATCTTTCAACATATATCCATTTTGGAGATAAAGTGAAGTTAATCATCAATGATAATACATAGTTTGGACTTTGAATAAATTAGAAGTGAACTGGGCCTCGAAAAACTATTTACATTAGATAGACTATACATACTATAAGTATATAGCCTACTTACATTTGTAGCACATAACAGAAAACACTTTAAAGTTTTATAATATAAATTAAAACAAGAGACACACGACATGGATAGCTTAGATTAAAAACACTAAAAAACTTACATTACACTCTCTGTTCGGTCGAGAAAAGGGACTCAGTTCCTTGAATATTTCCGATTATAATGTAAGTTTTTCAGTGTCTTTAATCCATCTATGTTGTGTGTCTCGTGTTTTAATTTATACTATTTACATTGATTTACCTGGCCTCACGCAATATATCGATCAATAGAGCATGAATAAGTGTTTCAAATACATTACTATTTTAGTTTTAAATGAGTTTGGTAGCAATGGTCAAGCAGAAAAATAGTACATATTTTATCTTCTTTCAATATTCAATTACACTGACTCTGATCAAGTTATTTCTATAGGTTAACAATCTATGTAATTTTGTTTCCAAGTGAATTTAAATTAATTAAAAGAAGATTAATTTATAGATAGGTACCAAAGACAAAGTAAATGTTCTAATAGTCAGGTTAGTTTTGTTATCGTATTGATAAACTATGGGTTTACAATATTTTGAGGTACAACAAGGATAATGGAAGTTTAGGAGCCTAAGAATGTAATGAAATACTTCAAAGTCAAATAATGATGTTATTTTCAATAAATCGGTTTGTGTAAACTACTAGCTGCATTATAAAAAATGTATTTTGTGATTAGGCCAACTCAATGAAAGTTTAAAAGATTGTTAGCATGAAATGCTATCTTATCTTATAATGAAATGCAAAATGTTATCTTGGTTGAATAATGTTTTGAATCTGATCATTAATGTTAATCTAATCAATCAAGCTTGAATGAGTTTAAATAATTGATTAGATTTATCTCTTTCTTGTGATAATTCTCTGCCATAAACAAACAGCCTAGTCTAGGCTTTACAATTACATTATTATTAAATACTAGAAATTATACTTTAAATAAATAAATAAACTTTCGTCAACTTCTAACTTCTTGAAAAATGAAAAAGATAGCAATTTAGACCTAGAGACTAGGTTATTAAAGGCCTACTACAGTAGGCTACCTGAATAAAAATTGTAAACATGCTGGTAGTCTACTTATAAAAATTATATTAAATTGTGTACGGTAGATCTAGCCTACTTTATTATGAGAATTTTAAGTCTACTTACTTGAATCCTCTATCATATCAGCAATTTTTAACCATATTCTATTTTTCAAATAGGTAATTCGTTGTGCAGGTCTGGAAAGTACAAAACTTTGAACTGTCGCATCAAATTTATAATGAATTTTACGCCTTTCTGTTGTAAATCCATTTTCAATTTCTCTTGTAAAAATTATAAGAATAAAGAAATCAATGGAAATATTCTAAACCTCAATTTTCTACTGCAAATTAATTTCACAGTATAATAGTAGCAATCCGAAATCTGACAACTGACAGCAAAATAATATCAAAACAAACCAACCAACAATCAAAGGTTGAGGTTAAAAAGAACATGGCGTCTGATCCAGAGAAAGAATTATTCTGCCGGTGTCACGTGATCAGAGCAGAAAAAGAATTCGAAGCTGTCTGTTCCCGTCGACAGAATCCCGAAATTAGTTCTTTTTCGACAAAACGGTTCACGAGCAGTGATCGGTCGAAGCAAAATAGCATTGTGTTGATAGGCCTTAAAAAGAACGGCAAAATGAACGACAGTTCGTTTCTGATTTGAACAGTTCTTTTTTTCTGCTCAACTTTCTGTCGATGGGTGAACACTCCCATAAGAACCAATGTTAATTGAAAGTGAATTCTGTCGTCTGCCCGTTACGAAAACACGGCTTAAGAAATGGCTTACTACTGTATGGTCGAAAGGATCTGCACTTACTAGAAAACAAGCTGGGCAACCTAAAAAAGATGGGGTACCTGAAAATATCGCGGCAGTGAGGGCGTCCATTGAACAATCCCTATCGCGCTCTGTGTGGAAACATCCATCTTCACTTGGAATATCGTCCAGAAAAGCAAGGTGAATTTTACACTTTGATCTCCATTTACACCCCTAAAAGATTATGGTTGTTTCAGACGACTGGTTAAAGCATACAGATGCTTGCAACGCACTCTTAACCTCTGTGCAACACGACACTATTCTGTGGTCTACAGATGAAGCATATTTTCACGTCTCCGGATCAGTAAATACAGGAAGTGCAGATCCAGTCGACCATACAGTAGTAAGCCATTCCTTAATGGCGTCGCATAGGTTCATCAGAAAGCCAGTCATGATTATTCAAACCAAACCACCTAAAAAAGGTTTAAAAGTATCATTTTTCAGTGTTTTGCTTCCACGCTCATATCTTGAAAACAAGGCATTCAACCGACATAACTAATTATTCAAAAATGAAGCTTGATACATTCTCTACACTTTTTGTTTAGAGAAGTTTTGTGATATTCCCAACAGTTCCCCAGATATTCGCTCTTGAAGGTGTGTAATTGTTCAAGTAACAGGTTTTTATCCAATGTTTTGCTCTTTCAGGGCTTATAACTCTCCAAAAATGCATCATAAGATGGGGACTTTAGATTTGTTCTCCTCTTAACTAGTCTCAACAAAGCTGCAAAGTCAAAAATTTTGTTTGAAACATTCCCTCCAAATTCTTTTGTCAATCGGTGTATTGTTGCAGAAATGGATATTTCACACTCAACACTAAAGCTGCTGCAAAAGGTGTAGAGAAATTCGTAAAAGTGTGAAATTATACATCAAATTGAGGAGAATTTAATGCTCTATAAGCTCATAATCAACATGGATTTTTCCTATCGGTTTTTAAAAATTTATAAGAGCAAAAATAGTAAAATCTGGTGTGGCGCACTCACACAACTTTCCTTGCCGTTATGAAAATTTATCACCTGACGCTAGTGTTCCCGCGCATCGCAAGTCTACTATGCAAAGATCTAAGCCAGCTGGTGACAGGACTATAGAGCTGGAGAAGCACGAGGTCTGCTATCTCTTCATAGTGGATGATTTAATAGAATCAACAGTTGCCAACAGTTTGCAATTGAAATAATAACATTTTCTCGAATTTCGAGCTTATTTAAAATTTTAGGTGAAAATGTTACTGAACATTAATTGTAGAGATTTTCATGCTCAATCTTTTCCATTTGGATTTTTTTGTTTAAATTGTATCTGAAGCCTGATAATTGGAAATCTAAAATCAAATTTTACCTAGATGGGGCGGAGCTCCTGAAATTTCTACAGATATGGGACTTGTGTCAGTTGATAAAGCTTAACAATGACTATTTTAGGTATAAATTTGATCAAAATCGTTGGAGCCATTTTCGAGAAAATCGCGAAAAACCCTGTTTTTGACAACATTTTCGCCATTTTAGCCACCATCTTGAATTGCATTCGATCGAAATTGGTCGTGTCGGATCCTTATAGGGGAAGGACCTTAAGTTCCAAATTTCAAGTCATTCCAGTGAATTGGGAGATGAGATATCGTGTACACAGATGCACATACACTCATACACACACACACATACAGACCAATACCCAAAAACCTCTTTTTTGGACTCAGGGGACCTCAAAACGTATAGAAATTTACAAATTGGGGTACCTTAATTTTTTTTGGATAGCAATGACAGTAAAAACCACTTTTTTGGACTCAGGGGACCTTGAAACGTATAGAAATTTAGAAATTGGGGTACCTTAATTTTTATTGGAAAGCAATACTTTCCTTACCTATGGTAATAGGGCAAGGAAAGAATACTTTCCTTACCTATGGTAATAGGGCAAGGAAAGAATACTTTCCTTACCTATGGTAATAGGGCAAGAAAGTAAAAAAATTGGTGGTAATTGTGTTTTTTTTAAATGTCACACCTTCAAGAGCGGATATCTCAAAAACTAGAGGAGATATAAAAAAGTTGTAGAATGAATATTGTAGGATATTATGTAAGCTTTAATTTGTTATATAACAGTTAAGTCCTTAAGATACATAGTTTTCGAGTTTTATGCGAGAAACCAAAAAATGGTACCTTTAAACCACCCCCACCCCCTTAGCACAGGGGTGGGACTTTTAATATTACCTCCTTATTACCCTCAACAGATCTGCGGGGTCAAAAATTGTCTTCCAAACATTTCCCTCTATACCCTTTTTTGAGCATTCATTGCCTGGACTAAATGTCAACCAGGGGTTGGGTGACTTTGTCTAACTTTGAAAAATATATGGAAAAAAGTTAATTTTCAAGATTTATACAAAGTAAAACCAAATGTCAACCTTTAAAATGGATAATTAAATTAAAAACAAATGAAAACCACTTCAAAAAATTACAAGTTATTTATTGAAAAATATTTATGTTTCTGCTGCCTAAAATTTTTTGTAACATCGGGGCATGTTGGCTCCAGCTACAGAATAAGCAAAAAATGAATATTGAGATCATATTAATATTAAGCAAGGTGAATAATTATGTTTTATTAGGTAGAATACATTATATTTATCATGCATTGAATTGTATTTGCATAATATATCCGACATAATAACACAATTTTTATACTGGGACAAAGTCACCATAATTTTAACCTGAAATAATGACTTTCTAAAATAATCACTATGTATACCAATTAAAATATAATAAAAAACAAAAATGAAATGTACTTGCTGATATTATAAGTCTTTTAGAAATAAGTTTTCTAATAGGCTACGAAGTTTTCAGACAACAAAATCACAAGATGAAGCAAGAAGCTAGGTTTTATGTCGATAATTCAAGTAATATATCGAGATTCGACAAGATATCAATTGTAAAACCTAGATAATGATCAGGGCTACGGATATAAATGTTAAACATCGATTTCGGATTACAGATATCGGAGATAAAACGATTTGAATCTTTTTCCGCGACATGGGTCAAAGTCACCCCGGTTGACGGTATTTCACAAAGGCAACTTTCTAGAAGTATTTTAAGCCTAGGTGATGGAAAATGATACAATATAAGTAGAGTTATAATAAATGAGGTTATGTAGAGTTCTTTTTTATTATTGTATTAACTTAATGATGAGTTAATAGGAAAAATATAAAATAAAATAATAATTGCTATGGATTCACAAAAAAGCTTGTAGTGCACCCAATAAAACACAGAAAGCGAGATAGGCTAAGGGGCTAAGCTATCAATCTGTGATAATAGGAAAACAGCTACCGGTACCGTATAGGAAAACTTTATTTTCTATAAGAAAACATAGCAAATCAAGTAGCCTATAGGTGCATCAGTACCTAGGTTTACTTATTGCAAATGTTAATTAATTTCATTAGATTATTGGAACACTTCAACTCTTATTTTATAGCTTTTATAAAGTTTCTAGTTTTTAATGCTCCCAAAGAACTTGCATTACTGGCAAGGGCTGAAGAAGTAAATAAACCATTCACAAAACTTAAGTACATCTAGTTTTAATAGGTTGATATTAAAAGAAAACTCACTTGGTATGTTTTTGATATTCCATTAGCTTCATTAACTTGAGCCATTCGTTCACCACAGAAAACTCAAAATATAAGGTACGATATAGGCAGTAGTAAGGATGATACGCAGGAAAGCAATTGCTATTGTTATCTGAAAAATAGTTTCAAATTTATTAGGCCTAGCATAAATTAAATAAATATAGGATAAGTGAATTATCATTAGAATAAAACTAAATAGCCAAAATGAGTTAAATAAATAAATAATATGGTATGCTACTCTAGTTTTAAGTTTGCTGTTTTTGAAAACATTGAAAATTTAAAGTTGTTTTTCTTATTGTATTACTTTATGTGATACCCATGATTATAAAATAAAGTGATAAACAAAGAAAAAAAGGTTGATCAACCAATCTCATTGATTTACAGTGGAACTTGCTTATTGTTCAACTCTAAATGTATAAGGAAATACTGTACCTATGTAACTAAGTTAATGACCGACAACCTTGAAAAATAAACATTAATTGTTATCATAGATAAATAGCAACATAAACTGTTATAATATTTCAATAGAAAAGTTCAAATTAACCTAAATAATGAAATACCAACATGAGAGTCAGTTTCTTTCTTGTTATAATAAAGATTTTTTTTTATTAGGTAGGCTACATTATTGCTACTTCATTTTATAACTAATACCATAACCAACAGTAAAAACACGAATTATAATTATATTGGTTTATAGAATAATAGTCATGTACTACATTTATGCAAGTTTTCAAAACTCTGTTATCTGTTTCAAACAAGACTGACGACTGTTGAGTGTTGATGTGTTGAATTTATTATAGGTTAACTGTAGAACCCTTCATTTGTTTTGCGATAAATTTGTTTCATCCCACATCTACACAGTCTCGCTAATAACGATCGATATTGTGAATTCGATATATTTCCAATTCCACATACAGTACCTTCAATTCCACCAGCTGACAAGATATTTTGAGTTCCGTCAGTCTGCACGATATTCGGAGTTCCGCCTGTCAACATATGCGGAGTTCCATATATCACCAATTCCGGCCAGCTGCAAGATATTTTGAGTTCCAGATATATTCCCAATTCATGCGACCCGTCTCAGATACAGAGTAACGGCCAGCAACGGTCACAGTTATCACATAGTTATTCAAAAGTATTCTTTGAGTATCTATAGTGAGGTCCACGTTATAATGGTAGTGTGTGATTTGCAATGGTGTTGCTATCCTTGTGTATCATTCAACAAAGCAGATGGCGCTATCTCTTTCACGCATTGCAAGGTAGAAATTCAACTAATTGACAAAATAGGGTTAAGGGTTAGGTTTTATTTGGGTTATATTTATAATGTTTCATAAGGATAGGTTAGGTCTTTGCTTTGAAATCGCAATATGCTAGAAGGGGCTAGGGTCCAGGTAGAGTTATGTTTTTGTTGTTTCAAAGGTTTTATTTTTGTTATATTTAATAATGTTTCATAAGGGTAGGTTAGGTTTCTGCTTTGGAATTGCTATATGCTAGAAGGGGCTAGGGTCCAGGTAGAGTTATGTTTTTTGTTGTTTCAAAGGTGAGAGGATAAGTAAGGGGGTTAGGAGTTTGCTTTGAAATCCAAAGTATTGAATGTGAAAGGGTTAGGGGTTAGGTTTTTTTAAGTTATATTTAATAATGTTTCATGAGGCTGGGTTAGGTTTTTGCTTTAAAATTGCAATATGCTAGAAAGGGCTAGGGTCCAGGTAGAGTTTATGCTTTTTGATATTTCAAAGGTGGAAAGATAGGTTAGGATTTTGCTTTGAAATTGCAATATGCTGGAAGGGATTCGAGGTTTTTCAAATAGTTATGTTTATTGATGTTTTAAATGTAAAAGGGGAGGTTGAGGGTTCGGTTTCCAATGGTGATTTATCATTAAATTCGATTCAATATTCAACATATTATCATTATTTCATTTAATAAAAGAAAGAGTACTTTTCAATAATATAATTAATAAAATATAATGGTTGTTATTCAACTAATGTTAAAAAACACCAACTAGGTCAGCATATTGTCATTTCAAAACAAAAACCGAACCCTCAACCTCCCCTTTTACATTTAAAACATCAATAAACATAACTATTTGAAAAACCTCTAATCCCTTCCAGCATATTGCAATTTCAAAGCAAAATCCTAACCTATCTTTCCACCTTTGAAATATCAAAAAGCATAACTCTACCTGGACCCTAGCCCTTTCTAGCATATTGCAATTTTAAAGCAAAAACCTAACCTAACCTAAACTTATGAAACATTATTGAATATAATCCAAAAAACTCAACCACTAACCCCTAACCCCTTCACATTTAATAATTTAGATTTCAAAGCAAAATCCTAACCCCCTAACCTATCCTTTCACATTTGAAACATCAAAAAACATAACTCTAACTGCACCCTAGCCCCTTCTAGCATATTGCAATTATAAAGCAAAAACCTAACCTATCCTAATAAAACATTATTAAATATACCTAAATAAAACCTAACCCCTAACTCTTTCACATTTGTTGAACGATAGACAAGGATAGCAGCACCATTGCAAATCGTACACTACTATTATAACGTGGACCTCACTGTAGATGAGGATAAAAGAATACTTTTGAATAACTATGTTATAACGGTGACTGTTGCTGGCCGTTACTCTGTTTCTGAGACAAAGAGAAGCTGCTTAGCCAAAGACCTTAAAGAGATGCATCTCTAAGGTCTTTGGGAATAGCGGCCACTCAGCCACTCTATAGTTTACTATATAGCTCGTTGGTATGAATATACAATAGGCCGTGTCTATTCTATAACTGGCCTTGGGTTGCCCCTCAATGGCGGATTTCAATTCCAAGTACGACACTAGCGCTGCATGTGAGTCTATGCATCTTTAAGGTCTTTGGGATTAGGTTATGATGCATTCAATGTTTACGTTTTGCCTCACCCGTATGGCAAAATCGCGTCCACACGTACATTTAATGCTCGCCCGAGGCGCCTTTGAGCTCGCCAAAATACCGACAGGTTTACGGTTCGCCTCATTCATGAGGAAAGGAATGCGAATGAATGAATTCATGCGAATGCAAGCCCATACACGTATGCTCAGTGCTCACCCGAGGCAAACGTACGTGTCAACGTGTACACCGTTTAAGGATTCGGTAATCGCTATTTTTAACTATGACAAACAGCTGTTCATTAGTAGTGGAACGTACGTCGTAGGTAGCGCACAATGAGATGGACCCTACTTAATATTATTTCAAACGACATCCAGTAGACATCTCCTTATGCGCTTCTTATAGCCTATCAGCATCTGCATTGTGCTATTTCTGTTTGTCTCTTGTCTTGTCTTCCTGCATGTGTTTGCCCGTTGCCGAACGCAATTGCAATTTAAAAATATCTGAAACTTTTCTCAATAGAGCAGAAGAGTGTCTTTGAAGGTTTAATTTTCGAGTGTTGGTGAATATCTAAGCAGTATAGTCGACAATTACTTATTTATTTTAAAGTTACTGTAGCCTACTGAAATCAACTTCTGTAGGACACATTTGCAAATTTCGGGTGTGCCAGAAACAGTTTCAACATTTAGACTACTTCATCAATATCTTACTGCATTATGGAGTTGGAAAAGAAAAATCCAATTACAATTCCTCCTACAAGACAAGTTGGTTCATCTTCGGGCATCTTCAAAATAGTTTATGATGCTGCTAAAAGTGTTTGCACTGTTGCAATTATATATTTTTTCGGCTACATGAATTTCAGCCCAGCTTGGTTTCTTGCTCCGCTTATTTATTCTGTTATCAAAAATGAAACGAAAAAGACCAACGAATTCAAGAGAAATGTTGCCAAAACCTCAGCATTGCAAAATGAAAAGGATGTAATTCTAGCAAGAATTGATGAATTACCTGCCTGGGTGAGTGATAAACATTTTTCCTTTACTGGCAATACAATTTGAAGCATAGAAATAAAATAATTAATTCAATATTTTATTTTTCAACTAATCATTGTTAAGAATTTGTAGTTGCAAACCAAATTTCTTAGGTTATAAATTCATAAAAGGTTAACCCTAGAAAGACAACACAAAACTAGCAACGCTTAAAGACAACATGGGGTTACGCATAACCCCAACTTTAAAATGTCTAAAAATTACTACTAGACCATTTTCTCACAGTGTTTTTCATGACCAACCTTTCAAGTATTATATTATTTTTGATGTCTCTTACGTGATTCTTCAAATTTTATTAACGGGATGAATATAAATATTTATCAATAACCTAATGGGCCAACAAATTTGATACTTTTTTGCAGTAGCTCAGAAATACCCATAATTTTATATTTGATTGTGATGATTTGTATCCAGTCTTTGAAAAAACATGTTTATAACTTGTCACTGGATTATAAATATCAATTGAGAAAGGTCCTGATTTGAAAAAAGTGAGTCAACGAAGATGAAATAGAAGTGAGTTCGCGTTATATGGATTGATAATTGTTAGAAAACATGATGAAAGTGAAGTAAAATGGGTGAAATGATGGAGAATCTTCTAAAATATATTATAGCCTAACTAGAATAGAAAATAATAGCCTAATACAGGTGATAATAAAGGTAAATAATATAATAAGGCAAACACAGGCTTAGAATCTATAGAGCTTGCTGAAGAATCTAATTGTGAATATAGATAACCTATCAATAATGTGCTCTTATGATACTTTTAAATACTCTTTAATACTATAATACCTAACACTCTTTAAATACTATTATCATTGTGTTATATTGTGTTATATTGTGTTATATTACATTGTGAAATATGAGCATATTTCCAACTAGAAATTTATAATTTGGATCGTCTTTATCAATAATATTCGAAAATATACACAAAAGACAACAGGGGTTACGCGTAACCCAAAGGGATTTTTTTCACCCACTTCTGACCGACTTACAGCTTCTAAATCACGTGTGCAGGTAGTTGATGGACTAGTTAATGAATGAATGAATAGATGGACTACTTAAAGAATACAAAAAAATCCCAGATCCTCAAGTTTACTGCAGCCAAGGTAACAACAGAAAATATAATGGTCTGGGGTTACGCATAAGGGTTAAGAACTTTACGAGGACCTCACCATAGTCTACATTGATAAAATCAATAATTATTCATTAGGAATGAATGAAAATAATAAGATAAGTTGAGTGAATTTTTTCTTACAAAATAGGCTATTATAAAATTTTATTATAAGAATGAGTTAATCACAAGTTGATTCCATTAATGCAATAAATTAGTGAATTATATACATTTATGCAATCATTCTTATAAAATTTAAAGATTAATAATTTATTATTCTTCTGCTTGAATATTCTAATTATAATAAAATATTACTTGCTCATTGCCTTTTTTCAGGTCTACTTCCCTGATGTTGAAAGGGCTGAATGGTTAAACAAGGTAGGTACGGTATCTATAATGATTGATGAAAAATATAACTTTAATACAGTAATAGAACATTTATCTTCTTCTTCTGGTTCCTTTTCCTGTTGGAGGCTGGAAATCATTACAGCGATGCTCACTTTACTAATAATTGCAGCCCAGAAAAGTTCTTTTGAGTTGCAGCCAATTCAATCTCTCAAATTGCATAGCCAAGACAGTGAAATGTAGGCCTATCAATTTACACTAAAGTGCAACTTTCCTTGAGGGGTACCATCTACGTTTCTCGCCTCAGGGATAAGTAAGCTTACTCAACTCCAGTACTACACACAATATTGATCGTTAGCTTAAAAACTCAAACAGGCTTCTCATCTCTTTGACAGACGAGAACTTGGATGCATTTTAATGGGGATACTTTTAGTCGCTAACTTACTACGTAGACAAGTAGTGCTTTAGTATCTAGGTTCACAAACTCGATGTAGAAGTTTAATAGGTGGTAGAAATTGGTGATAGTAGGTGGAATAAGAATTACTCTATCTACATATTATCATGATAAGTTAGGTGTTGAATATTATGTAATGAGGATAATCATGCTATATTTTTTCAGGTGTTGTTATGTTCATGATAAAATGCTTTAATTTTGATTTTCATATCATAGTTGTCAAATTTGAATCAAACAATTGATTATTATTAAATTTGTTGTATAGGGATAGGCTACCACTGATGCTCTTTTACTAAAATGAAAATTCAGGTACTTTTTTATATTTTATTATTGCACCATCAAATAGAAAAATAATCACCGGCCAATTAATATTATTCATAATCTATTATTATTTAATTAAGTCATATTGTAAATATCTGGGGGTTGTTACTGAAACTGGGGTGCCCAACCTTTTTTAATCAAGGACCACATTGTGGCAATCACTCAAAGGGCTCGCGGGCCAGTGGCATACTGGTTTGTATATTTCAAGCGTTTCAACATGTTCTGTCCTTTCAATTTTCTCACAGCTAACCTAAGTGCCATATTTGATATTCAATCCCTGGAAGCATCTAGGAGCTGTAAATTGCTTTTGTTTCCATATAAATGTTATATATAATGTATAATATGTTTCCATATATTGAACAACCGTGTTCAATCAACCTACCTCCTTTCATTGCTGAATATATACACGTATGTCTTCAGTTTCACGGCGTTCCGGCTTCAGATTTCTTCCTCCCCAATGCAACTCCAATAGTCACTTTAATTCTCCAATCAACAGCATGATGAATCTTTACAATTACCATAGCTTTCTCCTAGACCTTTTTCATATGAATCCCAGTCAGTTCAAGAAGGCATGTAGTAAGCCTAATGTAGGCACTTATTTTTCCCACGCTAGACCTCATCAACTTACATAGAGTAGCATATTAAGTAGTTGACTTCTTTTTATCCTTTCCTCTGTTATCATTCACCTCATTCTTATTGGTAATTTTCAGCATATAATTCACACCATTCTTGGAATGTTATTTGTAATTTCTTGATTCCTTATTATTTTCTCATATTGTATATGGTTTATTGTATATAGTATAGTCTATAGTATTCAGTGTACCGTAAGTTATATTTAGTTACTCCTAACATTTTTTTCTTCACTAATATAAAATAGTTATTTTTTTGTTTCTTTCTCTCAATTTTCAAAATTAGTTGGTGGGGGCTGATCTAGAAAAACACATTGATAACACTATGAATTGAAAAATTTAGTTCGCTTTTCATTAAAAAAATATTAATTAACTTATAAATTTTTTATTCAAAGAAAGTCTTCTTTATTTAAGTTGGTTTCAAGTTTTAATGTGAGTTAACTTCAGTAATTTATACTGAGACTGATTTATACTTGCACTTAAAATGGCTTCTCACTTAGATTTTAAATTAGTATTGACAACAATTATTAAGAGGATTTTAAGTGAATAGATGATATAAATTCTCAAAAATGTATCATTTTTTGGCAGCTTGCTGTCCGGTAGCCCTAATCCAGATCTTTATTTTTGTTGTAATCTTATGTTCTATGATTTCAGATTCTTCGACAAGTTTGGCCAAACGTCAACCATTATGCAAAAGATGTAATCAAAGATATAATTGAGCCTAACATTTGTCTTGCACTTGCTGAGTACAAAATAAGTGGCTTCGCATTTCAAAAGATGAGACTTGGTACAATTGTAAGTTTATAAATGAGTCATCCTTTTAATGAAATTATTGAATCGGTCTAATTTTTTTCCGAAATCTGAATCCTGAACTTCATTCAAAAAACTGTGTATCATTCCATTACGTTTTAATGAACATGTTATGTCATTCCAGTATCATTTGCTTATTTTTTTGTATGTCATAGATGCAAACATGGTTTTAGTAGTCAAGCAGCTGTTTATCATGATTCATCGTTATCATGATTATTTGATTCATGATATTTCATCATTTAGACCGGGCGCAAATGTCATTCCGTGGTCATTTTCGAGTAACAGCCGTGGAAGATGTCTCAATTTCTTCGTTAGGTCTAGCATAATAACGATCGTGATGATGATAAGTCGAAATCACAGGAAAACACCTCGGAAACAAGATGGCCGCCAAAATTTTCATGGTTTTGCTATATCGCTTGTATTTCAATAACCGTTCAAGATATTCAACCGTTTTTTTAGACAAAAATATTTAAAAAATCTTTCTCTACAATTTTTGTTCTATAAAATTTTCCTATAAAACGGATATTTTTCAAGTTATAACCTTCAAAAGCCAAAAAAATACTTTTCCTAAATTTGTTCAAATTCATTTCATTGTAACTTTTTTTGTGAAAGAGATACAGGGAAAATTTAAATCTATGCAATTTAGAGCGTTTTTTTAACTTTGGAATGATAAATCTTCATGCGCTGTACGTCAAAAAATGAGTTCTCCAGCGCCCTCCAAAGAAAACCCAGCATGATTTCTGGTGCGTTTTTCCATAGGCATAAGGTAACAAGCTAGAACTATAAAATCGATTTTTTCATGACTACTTCATGATAGAGACTTGCAAATGGTCTCAATCTCTTCGTTACAACAAGACGAATAAGAAACAACGAAAATATTCGAGATCATTGAAAAATACAAGATGGCGGTCATTATTGACATAAATTTTTATATCGCTTGTTATTCAGTAATTGTGGGTGATATCGGATTGGTTTTACCACAAAAGTGTTCAGAATTAACTAAACAATGATGTTCGAGAGAATCATCTCATTTCGACCACTCTTTCCATTACCGTATTTATTCAACTTCAAAAACTTGAAACATACATTTTTCGGGGACAACATTTCACTTTCCACTCTGTATGTATTCGCAGTAGAAAGACACTAGTGTTATTGGCACAGTGTTGTAGAATATTTCCAAAGCTTTAAAATGGCATCTGGTTGGAGGCTGAAAGTCCATATTTTACGGCTGGAACGTCATCGGAAAAAGAGTAAAAAGTACTGTTTGCATCGGAAAACACGCTTTTCCACCAAATGCCAATCCCAACAATTAGAAAACCGTGTAACTCATTACTCCATGAAGGTACAAACTTGGGAATGGTATCAATCTCTTCATGATGATGTGTAGAAAGAGATTATCCATGATGGCAGTCTCAGAAATGTTTGTCATCATGAAAAAAACAAGATAGCGGCAAAAATATGTCGATTTTCAAGAAATCGTCTGTAATTCTGATAATGTTGAGAATATTGGATCAATTCAGCCATCTGGAAGCTCCAAAATAATTATACTACAATTTCCGAATGATTAATCCAAAAAGCTTTTACTATGGTGAATATAACTTCATACTCTTGAAATCAGATTTTTGGCCGCCATCTTGGATTTTTCTTTGATGACAAACATTTTTGAGATTGCCATCATGGATAATCTATTTCCACATATTTTTACAAAGAGATTGATATCATTTTCAGGTCTGTACCTTCAAGGGGACATGGTGTCCTAATTCTTCAGGTTTGGCATATGGTGAAAAAAGAGTGTTTTCTCTTTGAAGTTGGACTTACAGCCTCTAACTAGATGCCATTTTAAAGCTTTTATAGTATTCTACAACACTGTGACAATAATATTGGTGTTTGTTCACTCTGAATACATTTACAGGGTGAAAAATAGAAATTTGGCTCAACAATATCTAATTTCAAGAGTTTGAAGTTATATTCACCATAGTAAAAGTTTTTGGATTAATCTTTCGGAAATTGTAGTATGATTATTTTGGAGCTTCCAGATGGCTGAATTGATCCGATATCCTCGACATTATTAGAATTACACGCGATTCTTGAAAATCGACATTTTTTTGCCGCCATCCTGTTTTTTTTCATGATAAAAAAACATTTTTGAGATTGCCATCATAGATAATCTCTTTCTACACATCATTATGAAGAGATTGAAACCATCCCAAGTCTGTATCTTCATGGAGTCATGAGTTACACGGTTTTCTAATTGTTGGAATTGGCATTTGGTGGAAAAGCGTGTTTTCCGATGCAAACCGTACTTTTTACTCTTTTTCCGATGACGCTCCAGCCGTAAAATATGGACTTTCAGCCTCCAACCAGATGTCATTTTAAAGCTGTAGAAATATTCTACAACACTGTGCCAATAACATTAGTGTTTGTCTACTACGAATACATACAGGGTGAAAAGTGAAATATTGTCCCCGAAAAATGTATGTTTCAAGTTTTTGAAGTTGAATAAATAATGGAAAGAGTGGTCGAAATGAGATGATTCTCTCGAACATCATTGTTTAGTTAATTCTGAACACTTTTGTGGTAAAACCAATCCGATATCACCCACAATAACTGAATAACAAGCGATATAAAAATTTATGTCAATAATGACCGCCATCTTGTATTTTTCAATGATCTCGAATATTCTCGTTGTTTCTTATTCGTCTTGTTTTAACGAAGAGATTGAGACCATTTGCAAGTCTCTATCTTGAAGTAGTCATGAAAAAATCGATTTTATAGTTCTAGCTTGTTACCTCATGCCTATGGAAAAACGCACCAGAAATCATGCTGGGTTTTCTTTGGAGGGCGCTGGAGAACTCATTTTTTGACGTACAGCGCATGAAGATTTATCATTCCAAAGTTGAAAAAACGCTCTAAATTGCATAGATTTAAAATTTCCCCGTATCTCTCACAAAAAAAGTTACAATGAAATGAAATTTGAACAAATTTAGAGAAAAAGTTTTTTTTTTGGCTTTTGAAGGTTATAACTTGAAAAATATCCGTTTTATAGGAAATTTTATAGAACAAAAATTGTAGAGAAAGATTTTTTAAATATTTTTCTCTAAAAAAACGGTTGAATATCTTGAACGGTTATTGAAATACAAGCTATATATATTATCAAAACCATGAAAATTTTGGCGGCTATCTTGTTTCCGAGTTGTTTCCTGTGATTTCGATTTATCATCATCACGATCCTTATTATGCTAGACCTAACGAAGAAATTGAAACATCTTCCACGGCTGTTACTCGAAAATGACCACGGAGTGCCTTATTCATGACATTTGCGCCGGACTAATTATTTGATTCATCGTTATCATGTTTATCATGATTCTGTAATTCATCGTGAAGAAAAAAAACAATTAAAAACTATCTAATAAAAAACTATTCATCATATTCTCAATCAAGAGGATCGTTATTTTTAATATCTTCAATATAATACTCTGAAATTTCAATGAAACCTAGCCAATACAGTTTAGTGTGCTCAACAAAGATTCCGTTGTTGGTTGAAGTGGAATATATAATTTATATTTTGAAACTTCAATAGGAATGTGTCTTTTATAATTTTCAATAGAATTACTATCTATTTATATCCACAGCCGCCTCGTATAGGAGGAAATCAAAGTATACGACTACAATGTGTCAAGGAATGAAATTATCATGGACTTGGATATTTTGTAAGTAGTAGTGTTGAACATTTTTTCAATTTTTAATCTCCTTACAAATTATCAATATTTCTAAAAAAATTATGTGTGTTGGAAAAAGTGTTCAATCTATTTAAAGAATAAGATGAATTAGCATTCAGTGACAACATATTATTTCTTTATAATGTAGAAATTATTGTCAATTTACATAAATAAATAAGATAGCCTATCTCTTCTGTCATATTCAATTGTCTCAAGAATATTATGTTAGTGTTGACATTCGAGTTTGAGAATACTTTTACAATCTCTAAACTCCGATTTATTTATTAGTCACCTTTGATTGAATAAAAAATAGTTATAGACATCGGAACTCTTGACATTCTGTAATATTGTATGGTGTTGATCATGATGGTTATCTAATTCATGAAGCTTGGGAAAATAGCTATAACTTGCTAGAATCGCACCTATGCTAGATTCGCAATATATTGCTCAAATTTGTGCTCATTTCTTTTTAAAATATGTTATAGCTAATAGATTGTTTTTCGTGTTTCAACAGCTATGCTGGAGACTGTGACATTTCTTTCACAATTAAAGGGTTCACAGGAGGCATCCAAGATTTTCAGGTAGAGTGAAAATTCATAGGCTATCAAAGTTCGATATTTCTACTTGAATCCCCTATTTTACTCTTAAATAACTCACAATTATTGATAATGAACAATTTAATATGCTTCAATATATCGGTACATAAATACTATATTATAATTGATTATTTTTATAAATAAAAGCTGTATTTGTTATCCATCACAAACGTAACATATTGTAAATAATATATAATACTATTTTATTGCGGTCTAGCCTATTGCATATCACTTGAAGTTTATAATAATAAATCAGAGAGTTTGCTCTGATAGAGTTTATCAGAGATTGACAATGGTGTAATAACCGAAACCGGTCTTTCTAATTATCAATAAATCAGTGGTTTTTTGACAATTTCTTAGTCTTTTTCATTCAATAAAAACAAGCTTCTTATAGCCTATCAGCATCTGCATTCTGCTATTTCTGTTTGTCTCTTGTCTTGTCTGCCTGCATGTGTTTGCCCGTTGCCGAACGCAATTGCAATTTGAAAATATCTGAAACTTTTCTCAATAGAGCAGAAGAGTGTCTCTGAAGGTTTAATTTTCGAGTGTTGGTGAATATCTACAAGCAGTATAGTCGACAATTACTCATTTATTTTAAAGTTACTGTAGCCTACTGAAATCAACTATAATAATAATAAATTTATTGATTCTTCTTCACTTTGACAACAATTGAAAAAACACAAAATAATTTGTATACATCATAAAAATATAAAAATAATCAAATGACCCACAAGACTTTCGTCTGATCGTGAGCCTAAGGAAAATACAATCAAGAAATTACAATAAAGGTGAAAAACAATAACCACGGTAAGCAAAAGAAGAAGAACAAAGGTTTAAAATAACTAAAGAAGCTATAGTAAGATTAAATATGTTAACAAAAGAGAGAAAAGAAACCACTAAAGTGTCGACAGATCAAAGAAACTAATACTAATTGGGAGAAAAATATTTGAATATTTTGCCCTGTAGCATTTAACCTTCTTAAAGGATTAAACCTCCCTACATGTTCTCAAACTAATACCCCAAAACATGAACCATAATGCTAAACAACTTATATTACGTAAATTACTGTACTAATGCCTCAAGTTATGTCTCCATATAAGTCTGTAGACGTTTTAATCCATCTGAAGATTCCTTTTTTTAATATATTCATTGACAGCATGAGAGAAAGTCCTGCGGAACGGTATTTACCAGTTTGTCACACATATAGGGGAATTGCATCCTATAAATCTGTAAATTAGTTTGGGTTAAGTTTGATGTTCTAAATGTTTGACGAGTGTTGTAGGGTGTGATTCGAATGTTGAAAAGGTTC